>NC_049198.1:8160211-8380211 GCF_009769625.2 Cygnus olor | reverse complement strand
GGGAGGGGAGGGGAGAGGAAGAAAATCATAAAGAAAGAAAAATGAAATGAAAAAAAGAAAAAGGAAGAGGAAAGAAGAATAATAAAAATAAAGATAAAAAAAAATAAAAAAAAAAAAAAATAAAAACAAAAAGAAAAAGAAAAAGAAAAAGAAAAAGAAAAAGAAAAAGAAAAAGAAAAAGAAAAAGAAAAAGAAAAAGAAAAGAAAAAGAAAAAGAAAAAGAAAAAGAAAGAAAAAGAACGCTGCCAGGGGCTGGTTGCTACAATCTCTAGAAACACCCTGTTCCTTTCCTACCAGAGAAAATGTCCCTTTATTGGCCCAGGGAGTTTTGCCTCAGTAAACACCAAAAATCACTGCACACAACGATACATTTGTCTCATTCGGCAGCCCTGCACCCTGTTCCTCAGGTATTGCCTTTCTGTCACCTTGGCAGGGCTCATATCTCTCCTCCCAGCCTATTTCTAAAAAGTCACTGCACACAATTGAAATTTCACTTTGCGTTTGGGTGTCACAAGAATATTGTTGGCAGTTCTCATCCTGAAGTCATGCATGCTGGCTAGAGCAAAATTTATTATTTTTTTCCTTTTTCTTTTTTTGTCTGTTTCTATTTTTTCTGAGCTGAAACATGCTTTCTGGCTAGAGCTGTTATGCTTAGCTGACAAGAGACGGTGCTGAACTAAGCTCTGAACTGAGCATTGGCTTCAGCTCCATACTTTGCCCACAGTTGGATGCTGCCTTGGGCTGTTGACTCCTTCTTGATGGCCTTGCTCCAAAATTCTGCAGTTGGATGAGCTGGAAGTGTCAGCCTGAGCTTCCTGGGGTTTGGGTGAAGGGAATAGACTGGTTCCCCCTAGGGAGATGCAAGATTTGGGTTCACATTTATTTCCCAAGGCAAGAGGGAGAAAACTGTCTTTCTGAAGATGGCCCAGGGCAGAGCTGTTGTCACTTGCGCACTTGTGTCTCTGGGTACCCAAGGACAAACAGTGTGAACCATACAGGTCTGGGCTTTTCACGAGGATGAGAAAAAGGCCTCTTCCATCCCTCTCACCCCTTGGGGCTTTCTGGCTGTACAGCACCAGTCACAGAGCCAGGGGTGGCAGCACCATGGGCATTGCTCATATGATCATAGGCAGCACCCCACCTGTGCCAGCCTGAGGCAACCCTCAAGCTGAGGTGAGGCTCTTGGACATAACCTTGACTGGGGATAACATTTTCCCGTATGGCTGGAGCATGAAGGACCAGGTTGACCTGCCAGTGACCAGTGGCTTTGGAGCGGGTACTACCATCCCCCTGCTTGTCCTCCACACACACCTCCAGACGCTGTGGATGCGACATGCGCATGCGCGCCCACACACACACGTATGTACAGATGAAGGCTCAGAGCTTGCTGAGGCTAAAAGAACAAAACAAACAAACAAACAAACGAACCAGAAAACATACTTTCAAATGAAAGTCAAATGTGGTCATCCTGTCTGCCTAACCTGGGTCTGTATTTCAAGCTGACTTTCTAAAGCAGAGGCCTACAGCACCTACCTACTCAGCGGAGAGGAAGAGATCCTTTGGAGGTCTCTAGGGAGATATCATGCCCACACAGTTGATGTATCTCAGCCTGGACAAGGTTTCTAATAACCAGTAATATATTTAGGTCAATTGATTGATTCGGTTTTCACATCCTAAACTTGGTCAGACAGACTTTCCCTCTGGAGGGCTACGCAGGCAAATGTCTTTCTCTGTTGACTAGGCAGAGGAGCTAGGTACCTATCTTATGAAGACTGCTTCACCAGTGGCCTGAAATTGAGAGGCAAGTTAGGCATCTGTGCTAGACTGGATGCCGGCCAAACTCATCTATTTAAGAAGAGCAATTCACTTTGCTGGGGAGAGGTATAAGCTTTGGGTATTGCTGAAGTACATTTGTGAGTAAAAGTATTAAGGTTATGAAGACAAGTATATACAGCCTAGTTCAGAAGTGATGCCTTGGAGATAAAGAGGAAGCTTACTTCCTGAGCACTTGGGGCCTGTGCACAAAGACAGATTAGGCAAAATCTCTTTGCTACAGGTAACACTGACCAGGAACTTGCTCTGCTGGAGCAAACCATAGCTAAATGCACCTGGTAAATGCCATTTTTCCTCCAAATCAGCTTCTTCTCTGAAGCATCTAAGTGAAGCCTGAGACCATTCTCTTTGAACATCGAATGGAGATAATGGCTGAAAGCCCTATTAGGCTTCAAGATGCAACATCTCCATCTGAGCAAATCACTCCAGGCTGGGTTTAGTGGAGAGAAACAGGGCTTGCTGTCCCCAGTTCATCCCAAAGGACCCCTTCTGATCAGACTGTGAATCATGGCCAAACAGGGCCTATGTCTCTCTTGATTATAATGAGTACCTTCAGTGACTAGATTTGGTGGAGGTAGTTACACTGTAAGTCTGTAAAATGAGAGGAAATGAATCCCAGCCAAAGCCTCAGTTAGAGCAAACATGACTTTAGTCATGTCCTTGCAACGCTCCCAACTCTACCGTCACCACAGCAGTCCTATCCTACAAACACCACTGTCACAGGAAAGCTTCGAACAGCAGCTTCTGACCAAACCCTAGGGATCTCTCTGTATCGTGGGAGACATTCATTGCCTGTGTTTAAGCTGGAGCAAGATTTCCTTCCAGCTTGGGCTTATCCAACCCAGACACAAGCACTCAGCTTAGGAATCTATTTTCTCTAAACTCTGAAAAGACCGCGGAGGCGAGGAGGAACAATGACTCTGCTTAGCTAAGGTCTCATTGGGCCTTGAAAGTGTCTTTCTTACTCTCCAAAGACTACAGAGGAGATCTAGATGAACTCGGTAAGCCAGTTAGGCCAAGTAAGCAATGCGTGGAAAGCTCTTTGTGTCTGCTTTCTTTCACATGAGTGGTAACCCCAGAAGAGGACTGAGACATTTAATGGCAATCTGCTTATATCTTCCATCCCTACTTAACTACAACACACAGTCTTGCTAAAGATCAACAATATCCCTTGCATCTGATTCTAATTTTTCAGCTATTCCTACCTATTTTGTTTTCTCCACAAAGGGCTGCATCATTGCTGAGCCCTGAGAGCCATAAACCTACAGAGATAGGCTAGACCTTACTGCCAAGACTGCTAGATCATTTTTGGAGTGCTTTTTTTGCTGGTGCAAACTGCCCCAGTGTCAACGGGAGATAGATCACTACTCTTGCTAGTGAATATTTCTGTGACAAAGTCCAGCTTTTATATGGAGAAGGATTTGTGTCCAGCAGTACAACAACCTGTTGTACAGTCCAAAAGACTTTAAGAGCTAAGGATGTGCAGATGATCTTTAAAACTGTGCAGCTCTTGTGCTCTGTGACATTCACTGTATAGTCTAGAGTTGCTAGGCTTGTGCAGCACCCTGCACACACCTCTCAGGGCATCTGCCTGCTGTCAGGGTATGAATGTATCTGCTCGGCTTGCAAGTACAACCAACAACACATGCAACATTGCTCTGTGTCTTCACAGGAGCACAAAATTGGCCCAACACTGCCTCTATCACGTTGCACTGCCAGGTTAATGTTCTACTCCTTCTGCTCCATACATATTCTGCCTTCTGTTTCTCATTATTTGCACTGTGTCCCTCTCCCTACTCCTTTCTAGCCAAGTCTCCATGGATCTTCTTCTCCATCCCTTTTTCTGTGCTGGCTTGGAAACATGGAACCTCCCCCTGAAGGAACTCAAAAGCCCTCACTTCTTCCAGCACCAAAGCGACAACCTCCTGTGCTCACACCGAAGTCTCTGATCATGGCTGAACATTGCCCACCCCATATGTAGGTTTCTTCGCATTTATGCAGTATCCATTAGCTACTCTTTGCACACCCATCCAAAACTGCAGTCAGGATCCTGTCCCTCTGGCTGTTGGAGCCTGTGCCCGAGAGTAATTCTAGCAAGGTGGTGGAGATATTTTTCCTACAGGTGACAGATCTTTATAGCTGTTGCCTCTGAGGCTGATCAATATTATTTAAATTCCAACCTGTGTTTTTCTCCCTCGCCTTTCTTCTTGTTTCTATAGCAATTTCCCTCTCTGTTTAATGCCTCTGCACCAACTTTCTCCCAGTGCTGGATGGCTCTGCCTCCCCTCTGTCTCAGCCCTCCTCCTCACCATGCCCAGACACCAACCTGCACATATCTCCCCTTCTCCGGCCCCTGCCCGAACTGCCCAGTGGAGGTGGAAGAAAGAGGCACAGCTCTCCAAAACTGACTCCATCCCTGCAACAACCACTGCTAATAAGGCTGTCGTGGGGAGTCCGAGATGAGGAGCCCAAATGTCTTAGAGCAGGGAGTGCAGTGTGGCGAAGAACTTTGCATCCATGCTGGGATTAAATGAAGCCTGATCATTTATCCTAGAAATCAATGCATTTACCTGGGCTCTTGGGGTGCTATTTTTAGGAGGAAAAAAAAAAAAAGAAAAAAGAAGAATGTTTTTGTCAGATGCTTCAGTTCTAACATCTGAAGGTTAAAAAGGAGACAGATAGCATATATGAATCTATATATACATGAATATGCACACATACATATCATACATATGTATACGTACAGAGGTACTATATATACATACATATCAACAGACACAATTACACATACACAGACAGAGAAGCTAATGTGATCTAACAGGGAGATGGGAGTCCAGCATTTCAAATGCTAATGTTTTCTGTTTTCTTTCGTTCTTTCTTTTTTCTTTTTTTTTAAGATGCTTGATATCCCTGCCTCATTTTTCCCATTTATAAATTAAAGGTGACGATAAAAATTAGCTTTTAAATTGTAATGCCCTTCTTTCAAATAATTGTATGACTTACTTGCTGTGCGGTGTTGTTACTAGGATTGTTCTCATTTAACTATGTTACATTAAGAGCTGGTTGAAAAATGACAATTATTTTCCAGGGGAAAATTGTCATTATTTTGGCTTTCTTTCCTGTGAATATTTTAGTTAAAAAAACAAAACAAAACTGGGGTGGGGGAGGCTGCTAGTGGAAGAGATTAATTTTTGTCTTTTTTTAATCAATCTGAAAACCAGTCCATTTTTAACAGAAATTTAGTGTTTTGAATGCCAACATTTTTAATCAAGACAGTTTTGTGTTTTTTTTTGTGCTGCTGGCATTTCTTTTTTTAATCTACTAGAATGAAAATTTGCTGCGGAAACATCCAGTTTGGTCAAAATGTCACTTTTTGGTCACCCCCTCCTCCCCCAACCAGTTTGATGAAAAAATGTCAAGCAGCAATAGCTGTGTCACCTCTGATTTATCTATTTTTCTAGAGCCATTAGTCTCAAGCAGCGGATGAAAAAGCACCGCAACGGAGCGGCCGCTCCTCGGGAAGCCAGCCCGGTCGGTCAGAAAATGTCACTGGTTCCCCATGCAGTGTTGCTTTTTCCTGCCCTGTCCCCGAGCGGTGGTAGGAGAGGTGGGCACAGCATGATGAGGATGTCAGGGGGACACCCCAAAGGAGATGTGGAGGCGTGGGGAGGGACAGAGAGTGGCGCTGGGGTGGGATGGAGCAGGAACGCAGTGATGGGGAGCTCTGGTCATAGTCCTGGTCACCCTCCTCGTCAATGCCTGGAATTTATTTGCTCATGCAAACATTGCCATAGATCCTGTTCCTCTCTCAGCTGTGTTTTACAAACCAAGAGCTTCGCAGACAAAGATCAGTGCAATAAACTCAGGCCATTTCGGGAAGCAGGGCAGTAGCCGTGGTAAAAGTCAAACATATGTCATGTGGCTACTCTTCTGGCAAAGCCTGTAGCCTCTTCCACTTCTGCTGGCCATCTCAGCAGGGCCCGTGCCCCGAGGAGCACGTGTCCTGCCTCATACTGGGCAATCACCCCTCCTTTTGCTGCTGGTGAACATTAGGTGGGAGAGGAAATTAAGCTGTGTGGAAGCTACCTTTCTGCACATAATGAAAGGTTCTTTATTACAAGGGGGCCTCAAGGAGTTTGCTATCTCCTGAGCATTGTACCAACAGTTTAATTAAAAAAATGTACATGGTTGAGAACCAAGTCTAATTGGGAAGCAGTGAGCGAGCCTCTGTGCCCTGTCTTTGTTGGTTCTGCTTTTCTCTCTTCATAGATTGACAAGAGCTTATCAAAATGCTGATGGACCCGATGCCTCACTCTCCCTTTCTTGCTGCTGAGTGTTAGGTAGGGAAGCAATGCCCACGCCCCCTTTTCCTTTCTTCCCACCAGACAACAGCACCTCCTGGGATGATCTCAAGAGCCCTAACCAAGCTCAGCCCCTGGATCTCAGCAGGCAGGGTTACCCTGATTGTAACCTCCAGGCAGGTTGCCTGATACACCCTACCTGGGGCTTGAGTGAGACACAATAAGTCACAGCTGCCAGCCGGCCTGGGGATGAGGAATTTTATCTGTAACTCCTCACCAGGAGCAGGATGCAGTCACTGCAGGGTGCTCATGTGGCATTGTGGCCAGGAAATGAGGAGACCCCAGCTCTCCTCCCAGCTGAAGCCCCTGGCACAGGTCCCCAACGTGGGGTGGCACGGGCACCCTGTGCCCCACGGTCATGCAAGACTGCTTGAGGGCAGCAAACACCTGCGTGCATTCAGAGGCAGCCCCAGCCCTGTAAGGCAGGAGTTGTACCCTACAAGACATCCCATGCAGCCTCAGCACTCATGGGTCCACTTCCCCGGGACCATTCCCTGGGGCTGAGACTTACCCATCTTCTGCCAAGTCTGTTCAGCACCTCTCCTAGCCTCTGAATCCCTCCAAATCAGAATGCAGCCAGGAACACATACTCCCAGCTTGCAACACTCAATTACTCCTTCTGATATTTTATTTTTTTTGCCTGCAGCTTCAAATTACCTTCAAGGTGCACAGTGCAATTAGCTAAAAATATTTCCTGCTTCGTTTTAATTGCACTAAAACTCTAATGCACCTCCAGCGAGGAGCAGTAAGGTGGAAATTGGTGCCCCAAATATTTCAAATTGATTAAAGCCCAGGATGACTCAATAAGCTTACATAGTTCTATTAATTATTAAATGTTATTAATTTTTTGTTAAAAAAAACCTTCCTGAAGCCACATTCTATAAGATGTTTCTGAAAAGGCTACTTTCACTAAGGAGATGATAACTTCAAGTTTGAGAAAGATAGAACAGGAATCCCTCCATATAGTTGGATCAGTTTCCATCTGAAGAATTCACAGCTCTTGGCAAATTTTAGTATCTCAGAATTTGATTCTGAAAACACTTATGTATGTGACTGATGTATGTGACTTACGTATGTGACTCATTTCACTGCTTTAGCTGAGGTATTTATATGATTCTAATTCAGAGCTGGATCACGTTTTTGTTCAAAGCCTTTCTTGGTTGAAAATGCAGGTGATCAGTCAAACTCTATGATTGCTAAGAAAATAATCAAAACTTTTTCTCTGAGAATTTAGAAAAAATCCAAAGCAAAACAACTTTTTTTTGAAAGCACCGAGAAGCAGTGTGCTGATTTCTTCACTCCTATTTCCTATGGTGGCTGGTTCAATGTACTTTGAAAAGTTATTGAAAATAAACTCCAAATTCCACTTGCATTCAGTGAAGAGTGCGATCAGTTTCAGCCCTTTGGGTTTCGGATTCACTGTCACCTCAGACAGCCCATGCTAAAGATGCCTGTCCCCTTGTGCCTGCAGCTGCTGTGCTGGCTGGGAGTGTTACCACCCCTGAGCTCAGAGAGCTGAACCACAAGACTGGACCCCTTTAGCTCTGCCCCTGTGCATGGGATCGCTCCATTCAACCCTTTTTATTCAAAATCAACCTGTGTGTCTTAAATGGCTGAAACAGGAAGTCATTTCTGGTCTAGCTGACTTTAAACATGCCAGGAGGCTACTGCACGAGACATTTAACTGGCAGGAGCAAGGTGAGGGAGGGAGACACTGCGCAGCTGGAGGTGGAAACCTCTCCAGCTTATCTTGCTGCAGCTGGAGGCTTAAGTGTGGCTATGACCATGAGCCGTAGAGGGATGTCCAATGCCCTAGCCTTGCATCCTAGCTGGGTAATTTCATTACCTAATGTTAATATTAACGGTCTCATTGGTTTGGTATTTAGAAAAATAGTGTAGTCATCTGAAGTCCTGAAATTTTGTCTATTGGCCTCAGAAGAACTGCAGAAAGGATTAATGCTTACTTTTTATTTCTAAGACTATAATCTATATATCCCTTTTTTTATTGTTTTTTTTTTTTTTAATTTTATTTTTTTATTTTTTTATTTTACATTTTTACTGCCAATGTGACAAAGACATTGTGAAAGGCGACCACAAATGGACTTTGGCAGTGAGAGCTTTCATTAGGCAATATATTTAGGGAGGGATGCAAGCTGTTCTCAGGTCTCTTCCTTCTTCCATTTCTCAGCTCTCAAATGCACTTGTTAGCTTCGGTAGCAACTGAGGCTTGTGTGTTATGTGGATGTGCTTGGGAGGAACAAAGCTGAGACCAATGAGCTCATTTTACATGGGCCATCATGATGTCAGATGAGTAGGATTTCTGTGCTGCAATGAATTCAGCAAATTTCTCACTGATCTCATACAGATGACAGCCTTGCGTTAGCCTAATCTTTATGCTCCTCCAGTGCCCAAGGGCTGGGGATTTACCTGAGTGAGGACTGGTGGTGGGGTAGCGTGGGATGGTGTGCATGTCTCACCCACCTCCATGGCTGTGGGTGCTAGTGAATGTGGGGTCTACAACAAATGTCAGAAAGATGATTCCATCTCTTCAACCCTCTCTCCCTCTCCCATACTCTCCAGGGCAGGAACAACCTCTGACCAGCTCTGGAACAGCTCATGTCTGCAACTGATTCCCAGACAATTTTGAGGGAAATTGAAGGTGCTCAGCCTCTTGCCAAAGGGCACATTGAGAAGATGAGGCTCTGAAAAAAGAACCCATCCCCTTGCTGCTGGTCCATTCACTTGCTTGCTCTGAAGCAGGACTCCAGGAAGGCAGGTACTGGCTCCTCCTTCCCCATGGGAATACAGGAGACAGATTAAAGAGAAGGGAAAAAAAATCATTTCACAGCTAGTCTGCCCCGAACAAGAAAAGGTTCCTGACACCAACAAACTAATCAACGCTGAAAGCTTATGAGGTCAAGGTTTCCCTTCTCCTCCATTATTCTTTTGATTTTTTCTGACTGGCTGGGACTTGAGCACTGCCCTGGCAAGTCTATAAATATAAAAGCCTTTCTCGCCGTCCTCTGGAGCACACCAAAGACCATTTGAATACCTGTGGGGAGAAGTTAAAACTAAACCAAACAAATGCAACTCGCAAAAAACAGCTTGTCCAGCCAATCTTCAAGTGCTGACCATAAATTGCTGTGAGTCAGGCCCAAGAAGTCTGTCTCTGCTCAACGGGAAATGGGAATGGCAGCTCTCTCTCCCAAGAGCAGACCCTCTGGATTCAGTGTTTCATGTGAAGATGTATGGCCAGGAATGCTAATGCCAAGCAACTCACTGAGCTGGCAGTGGGGTGTGAGCTGTGCCTTAAGGAGGCAGCCTGGGACCATCAGGGCTGTTCTCTGAACATGAGGGCTGCTGTGAGCTCCTCAGGGCCTGTGCATCCTGCCCTGTGCTCCACAAAATGCTGCTAAGTCTGCTGGGCTGGCCATCCTGGTCACAGCTGGTTGGAGCTTCCCTGACCCAACAACCAAGAAGATCTCAGCCTTTGCAGAGTCATTTCCGCTGGCACCTACAGAGTGTAAAACACTCCAGAAGCCAAATGAGGAGCATGCACAAACCCCCTTCCTATGTTGAAGAGATGACAGACAATCTAGGAGTATCTACACGCTCAGACTGGTGCTGAGGATCTCTTTCTGAAGGCTCTTTCCGTGCTCTCTGCACTGCAGCACAGGGAATTTAGCAGCCTTTTATTAGCAAAGGAAAGGGTGCTTCCTCCACGTTGCCTGTCCCTGGACTCTCTGTGCTCCTTTGGTGCGTACACTTGCTCTGCAAGAGACTCTGTTTGGTAGAAAAGGGGAAAAGAAAAATGTCCTGTTCCCTACCAAGGCCTGAGAATCAGGAATCATAGCTGCAGTGCAAGCTTCTCTGATGGATTCTACCTCAGTGAAATGAAATTAAGATTTCAGCAAACAAGCCCCAATTCCGTGGTACCAGTAGAACAAATGACATCTGATAATTGCTAACTCCTTTTGCTTATTCTTTGCTCTGTTCACCCCATCAGTCTCTCCAGATTATATTTTCAGCTGAGTTTAATGAACGCCATTTATTAAACTAACACCAGGGTTCTGCTCTGGCCTCAGACAGATGTGCCTGCTAATATGAATCATTTTGTTCAATTGGATTATTCTGATGAAGAGCGGATCCCCGCCACTCTGCGGAGCACAAACAAATGGGGAACAGCTCGCTTCCAGTTGTGACCAGCCGCTCGCGTTCATTAGGAGGCAGCTCCAGGCTCTGCAGGCAGCTTGGCAGGGTGGTGTCCCTACTGTTCCCATCAGCTGGTGCTTCTGCTCCTCTCCATATCCCCCTCACGTACAGAGAGAGCCCAGATCTTAGTGTGGCCTGAGCATCCTTGACAGGACGTATCACCACAACCTTTCCTGTGTCTACCCACTGCATGGGCAACAGGATTCGCCTTCTCCTTTGTCACAATGTATGATCTTTACCTGAAAACACACTAACCCCCCCAAACACGTATTCTTCTCAGCCTAGTGTGCAACACCTGACCTCTTCTACATTGACACCTGAGAAAATGTAGACTGCTTATTTCCTATTGATCCTTCTTTACTCTGATCTTCTCCATTTTTTTGGGCAAAAGGACAGGGATGATATGCTTTTGAAGGCTTAAGGTAGTGTATGAGTCAGAGAAAAGGGATAAAACCCTTCTGAAATCTCCCAGACAGAAGTTTCCTCAGTTTATGGCTTGGGATTTTAATGTTGAAAATTTTGGGTCAATCTCTGTAAAATGTTGTGTTCAGGCACCAGGCATCCATCTATCTGTCTATCTCAATACAAATCCTACCTTCTGTGAACCATAAAACTCCTAGCAGAGTGACATTACCACTTCTCACATCGACAGAACATACTGAGCACACATAACTTGGGGAAAAATTACAGAGGCACTGAGAAAGATCAGAAGAGAAAAGCAGAAGATTTCTACTCCCTGACTGTAAGTGGCCAAATCCCACAACAGATCTTTACTTGGCACAAATCATTATTGTTCCATTAAATCTTTTTTTTTTTTTTTTTTTCCCAGCTGAAGGAAGGCCCAACATTTCCAGAGCTACCTTTGATCCTCAGTGCAACTCATTCTACACTGTTTCTGAAGGAAGAAATTGCTTTCATTTTAATCCTACATAACACCCAGAACTTACTTCCAGGAATCTCTGATGAGTGCCACAAGCCAGACTGTCAGAAAGTGGGGCTTTTCTGAAGGAGAAAAGGCCCCACAGCCGACCATGGTGCCAATCCATGTGCCATTGCTAATAGTCCTTGAGCAAGCTTCTCAACAAAGCCATCTGCTGAGGATTTCATGCCTGCATTCAGGTTTAAGTTTAGGAATGCTTCTCCAGGAGCGCAGTACTCCATTACTTCTGATCAGGATCTGTGCACCTGTCTCTAAATTGCATTACACTGGTATTAGTGGGGAACAGGAAAAAGACCTGTATGAATTCCTGGTGGGATTTTGTTTAACATGTTTTATTTTTTACTGAGTAATGCACTTGTAAGCTGAGAAGAAGACAGAAAACCCTCAAATACAACCCCTCCCCTCTTCTGAATGCACCAAATCTCTGAAGAACTGACATGTAAGATCCCAGTTTCCTAGAGCAGTTGTACTGCCTGCCTGGCTCCCCTTCCCAGCACCCTGTCTACAGTGGTGGAGCAATGTGTGCTGTGCAAGGAGAACGCACAGACGAAAATAAAGAGCATGGAACGCATTCACTTGTTATACGTCACAGGAGACAAGATGCCATATCTGCCAATGACTGGAGATGTCTCCTCAAGAGGGGAGGAAAAAAGCCAATCTGCAAAGACAAATCTGAAGCCTGTGGGTTTCATGATGTTCACACTGGGCTCAGAAACTGGCCCAGTGGCTTCCCAGTCCTTAGATATCAAGGCAAGGAAAACCTATTTTCTTTTTCAAAATCTGCTGTTTAGGGTTTGTATTTACAATCTGCTTTGTATTACAGCACTCTATCATGGCAACCAGGGTCCTGGTGCACAGCTCACCCAAATCATCCAAAAGGTGTCTGCTGGCTTCAAGGACTGGGCCTCACACAGCCAGAAGTCTCAAAGGCAGCCATCTCCTTGCTATGAGGATTTTAAAAAGCTGCTCCAGGCTTGAAAATAGTATATTTCCCAGACTTGAAGTGAAAGTTGCTTTTCAATTCAAGGAGGAAAGACTGTTCCAGCTCCGTTTCGTTGCTGGGACAAAGCATGAGGCAGCTGGGAAACACAGACAGTCATGCTGAATGAGCAATCACCCATCTCGGCGTGGGACGGGTACTTCAGACAGACCAGCTGCTGGATGTGTCTTGCACAGGAAAAAGGGGACATTTGAAGAGGCAGGGAGGGAGAACATCTCTACCACTAATGGGAGAAATCTTTTTTCTAAAGAGAATCACTTGAGTGTGCAACCACAGCTTTCATGCGATGGCATGAGAATTTCTCTTGTAAGTCATTGTCATAAAATGGGTTTTTTAAAATAAGCCACAGGGATGTGTTTGCAGGCATGTTCATTCCTTAGGCTCTCCGCTCTAAAAACACCAGAGCAGACAGAAGAGTGACACTGTATCTCCCTCCAGAACTGCAAATGATTTAAATAGTTCTGCCAAGAGACGGTTTACAGTTAAATAGGCTATAGCATGCCTGGATCCTTGGCTGCCACACGTCGGTGTCACTCCAAGGACTTCAGAGAAGCAGGTGCCTGAGAGCTTCACCTGATCATGGCTGTGGTTAGTGCCTTTCTGGAAAGAGCATTGAGCACTTCTTGGTTGGGAAACCCTTTCAAAAGGGTTGGATGAAGTTCAGATAAGTGGAAAAATGACCAATTTGAAATAAAACCTGTCTTTTCTCTAATTACAGTAACAGGGCAGGATGAAAGACACCTGAGAAACAGTGTTTGCACTGTAAGCCTTCAATTCTCTGCTGCAGCTGAATCAAACACTTTCGAGACCAGAGTTCTGATATTCACTTGTATCTGGCCAAAGTTACTGCACCCATGAATTATTCAAATACGCAATTATTGCATTTGATATATCACTGGATATAACTGTGGGAATGAGAAACAGTGTTCTAGTGCAGCTGATTGTATATGCCTTCCAAACCATAAGGACATCAATTTAAGGTGCTCACATTGATGGAGCACTCTGCAACCCCTTATTAAGATTCTTGCCAGCTCCTGTAGCAGTATTCCCCTGCAGAGTAAATTTCATGGAGATTTTTAGCCTCCCTTTCCTTTATACCTACCGTGTAAGTGCCAAACACTACCCCATACAGCTTCAATTCATGGTTCTGCAGTAGCTCTGAAAGGTCAGTAGCAAAAAGATCAGATCATTTTCAGCCTACCGATCAATGCTACACAAGTGACCTGAGTCCTGTGAACCATGTGTTGGAGCTGACTTGTAACTTTGACTTTATCTGGAGTTTCCAGTTTCCCACATTAACCTTCTCTGATAGTTTACTTTTCCTTAGGGCTGGAGTGCTGTGCCCTGCCTTCAGCCTGTACCATCCATACTGCCTTTATCTGGACAAAGAAGCATCTTCACAATGCTGATGTTTTCTTTCAGTTAAGCTCACCAAAGGCAGACCTATTAGTCTTCATGCTTATGAAGCACAGAGACATCTAAGAAGAACATCTCTTGCCTGAAGTCCTAGACCTTATGGTCTCTTACATTGAGATTTGAATGACTTGCCCTTTGCTCTCTCCCTAGGTACTTGTGTTTGTGAACTGACAACACGCTTCTTTCCTGTCCACTCATTAGCAGGTACTGCTCTCCCCAGTGCCCTAATATCAAAATAATTTGCTAGTGTGTCCCTTATTTTAAGATCCTGTAGGAAAATGACCATGCTTGTTTTTAAACGTCTTCCTGAATTTTTCAATGACTCTCTCATCCTGGGTCTTTCCCCCCTCTTATTCTCTTTATACCTATTCTGTCAAAGTTTGCTGCTGCTGGAACAAATATTTTGGCTATGTTTTTGCCATCCTGTGTTTTTCCATCTCTGGCTCTTGTTTCAAATCATTGCTCCTTAAAGCATCTATTCTTTTGCATAAATTTTCCAGTTTTTCTTCAAGTTGCAGTCCCTTGTGTACCGGCCCAGCAAATCTTTGTGCTGGCTGAACATAATGAAAAAGTTTCTTCAGAGCCTACTGCTTTATGGTGACTGCAGCTGCCATTAACTGAAGGAATTAGCATGGGGAGACTCTAAATCTGCCCTACCCAGCTGGTGGGTATGATGTGGTCCATATGAGATGCTGTAGTAATCTTGTTGCTCAAGGGGCTGAATATAGCATCCCTTCCCACTCCCAGTCAATGCTGGGGCTTTGGGGTTTTCCTGCTGGAAGCCCTCAAAGGTGGCACAACCATACCAAGGTCCTGGCCTTTCCACAGCAGGGACAACTCAGCAGGCTGCTTGCTGCCTGTGTCATTGGGAGAAGTTCTCAAAAGCCTCAGGAAGTTTACTTTAGAGCATCAGGACAAACTGTATCGCAGTGGGATGAGAACTGGGAGGTTGCTTTCATATCTATTATTTAATTTTGAAATAATTGCATTATCTAACATTCAAAAAAAAATGGGGACATGGGTTTTAATGAAGAATTCATGCTCTGAACTGAAGGCAAGTGTTATGGTATTGCATTGTGCTGCTCTATCACTCCCATGACAAACAGTGCGGATCCGTTAGTGACCTACATGGACTCATTTAGATGCAAACACAGCAATACTCCTGAAAAGCTGCCCTGCTTTGAGGAAGAACAAGTTCCAAATATTGCTGAATGGAATTCAGTCTCAGAGTAGTAATTACTGATTGTAATTTTGCAGTAAATGCAGTAATTAATTATTGTCGTTTTCCATCAGTGCATTATATTGTGTGCCAATCTTAGAATAACTACAATAATTAGCAAATGGGATTTTGCATGCTCTGGTATTGAAACTGTGGTTTATAGAACAGACATGAGAATTTTACCATAATAATGTTATTAGCAATTTAAATGGGCAGACAGGTTAAAAATGAAAAGTAACCTGAAAAGTAAAAGGTTTTCTTGTCAGTTTTGCAAACACCTTAAGCAGTTTTGTTTCAGACTCCCCCAGTTACATTCACTTCCATTCTCTCACATACGCGCCCAACAGTGTGAAGTTTGGGTTACAAACACACTGTGAGGGACGTTTAATTTAATCACATTTGTCAGTGGAAATTAAGAGGAAAAGTAATCCAAAGAAAAAAATTGGCTGAGCTGATGTTTTTCCAGTACCTAAACAGACTTTCCCAAATGAAGCTGTGCTGATTTCATTCCCACTTTATTCACTTATATTAAAGCTTGTGCTAGAGTACTGTTTTGATGTAATTATGCTAGTGCAAATTTCCATAATGTAAGCAAGTCCTAAATGATCTAAATGATGACTAAAGGAGGGAAATGACAATAATCTGTGCAGGAGGAAGAGGAATTGGTTAGCATGATTGTAGGAGGCATAACTACAAGAAATGGGATTAGGTCCTGATAAAGGATATTTAGTCTGAATCTCAAGATGAAGAGCCTAGCAGGCAACAGTGAGATCAATGCAGCTGCAGAACAGCCTCTCACTGGAGGTTATACAAGCCTATCTAAGAGGGATAAGCAGCCCAAAATTCAGTAAAAAGTACACTTCCATTTGACTTTGCATTGAAGCAATCTGAAATGACAAAGGGAGAAAGCCATAAATGTTCCATTTACGTTTTACATTATTTTTTTGTCATGAGTGGAATGATTGGAATTTTGCTTGTTTGTTTGATTTTTGGCTGCTAATGTCTGATTACTTTAAAATGAGTTTTTTTGGTTTTGTTCTTTCTCTTATCACAGAACAGAAAATTCAAAATGCAAAGTTTTCCTATTTGGTTTAATAGCATATATATTCCAATGGAAAAAATGGCATTTCCTATGGGAAAAAAAACACCACATCACCTATTCCAGTCAGCTGCAAAAACAAGCATCTCACATATTCTACAATAAGCCACACATCAGTACATGTTCAGAAAGCTGTGAGGGAGGATCTGAACATCTTTTCTTTTGTATTCAAACTTCGGCCTACGTTATTTCCTTCAGAATTTTGGAGAAGCAGGTTGCCTGGACAATGCATTCTTTTAATGATTTGACACTACTCTTCTTATGAGAGCAGCTTATAAAATAATCTTACTGATGACTGTGTTTTTTTTTCCTTTTTTTTTTTTTTTCACTCTTCTGCCTCATTTGCACCTCTCTCAGTTTGTCTCACTCACACTCACTTTGTACCACTCAGTTTCATAACAGTCAATGCTCCAGGTTAGACCCATCCAAACATCTCTCCATCTTTAGCTTTAAATAAAACTTCAACAGCAGTGTACCTGAGGTGGAAAATTTGCTAACAACCAGTGACTGAAACAGAGCCACAGGAGGGGAATGGACAGGATTTTCACTGTTCTTCTATGCAACTGCAATTTAGTCATACTGCAGGGTACCTAAGGGCTCCTGGGAATGGCCACCCAAGTGAGCTGTGGGTTTCAGTATTTTTATTTCTTCATTATTTCATGCATTTGCTATCTGAAAGACACATGAAGTGCCTCTGAATCTTTGCTTTCTGATCCTCAGGGGGGAATTATAATATAATATATTGATTTTGGCAGAGTTGCTTCAAATGATCCTCTTTCTTTTGCTTTCTGCTCCCCCAACCCCATTCTTATATATATATATATTATTTTTTCCCCTGCTATAACCACCTCTTTAATTATAAAGAAAAAAGAGAACAGAGGCAGCCATTTTGGAAATGTTTTGCCATCTGAATTCTTCAGGGCTTTGCTTGAAGCAGCTTGTGGGCTTATCTGCCACATCACAGAGACCCTTTCAGTGTTTGACAGCAACTTTAGAGCACTTGCAAGGAAAACAAAAGACTTCAAATCACTGTGGCCTAGACTGCTTGTGTCCCAAAAGGGAGATTTATAAGTTAAAAAACAACAAAAAAAGTGCATGTATAATTAAAATGGAGCTAATATCTTTCTTCCTTGGTTGAGAAAAAACACTATGATGGATTACATCAAACTGGGTGCTGCCTGAGTTTTTTGTTGGCAGCTTCTTATTTTTGGAAAGGAGTTTGTTAAAACAAAGCTTTTCCTTAGAAAATCCTCAATGAAAAAGTTTCTTGAGCATACTCTTGAAGCACATGAGTAATTGCCCTGATGTCAATATGGTTGTTCACATGCTTCAGACTGGAACTAAGGACTTTGAGAGCTGTGACCAAAGTAAAAGAAGATAAAAAACAGACGGGAGTTACTGTGTTTCTTCCAGTTAAGGGAGCTACCTGTTTTCTAGCCTTGCAGTAGGTATCTGTGTCCATGGACTTAGCTGGCTTGTACCCTAGTGGTTTTAGGAAACTTATTGTTGTATTAATGCTACTGTCTACTGAGTAGGTGTGTCAAGAGACTCCCAGTGGTATTTGGTGGCTGACTGGAGGCTGCACATGAAACCAGCCGTGGGGTACAATAACACTGTGCTGAGCCAAGGACAACTGACCCACCTCTAAATAGGGCTAATTACTGAGGGGTTAGCCCTGTGCCCTGACTGGAAACTGCTTTGTATTGGGCCATCATGACTAAAAATCCTGTGTTTGCTTCTAGGGTGCTGGTATGGATGTCTCCTAGCACTGGAAAGCAAGTAAGCTAAAGAGAGATGTGTAGCTAAGCCCTTCTGAGCTTTTGACTACCCTTTCCTGTCACTAAATGTCCTCTTCAGTCTGACCTGACAACCTCCCATGCTAAATCAGAACCTTCCCTGGGATACATACACTCCTTCAGTGCCCTCCAGGGGCCACATACACTTGACTAATCCCTTTTGTTAGATAGAAAAAACAAAAACAAAAACAAAACCGAACAACACAACACCAACCAAAACCACAAAAACCCCCAAGCAAAACTTTCTTCCTGGATAACTCCCTCCTGCTACAAGACAGGTACCTCTTCAGCTCCTTCAATAGGTTCATCAAGGTGGGAGTCTAAAAGAGAATAAGGACCTTTGAGCTGCATTTACTACATTTTGACAGGGACTCTCTGTACCTCTGATAGAGGCAGAGGATGTAAGTAGTCTGGTGGTAACAACTGAAATGATTTGGCTGGAGCATTAAAAACAAAGTAAAAGCCTGGAAAGCTAAAGGACTTCCTAAACATAGACAACTACTCAAGATTTTTCTCATGCTTTGAATAAGCAAATTAAAAAAAATGCTCTAGGAGAGAGATTTGAAATTTTATTGCCATTTTACCAGCTGATTCCTTTTTTGTATAATTTATTGGGAAAACAAACAAATAAACAAACAACAAAAACCAAACAAACAATAAAAAAACAAACCAAAAAATCCTAGTCCTATTACTGAGAGATTTTTTTGGGGGGAAACAAGTTAAAACCTCAAAGTCAGCCTGGTTATGAAAAGCTAGACCTGGAGCACCTCATGCTGATCCATGATAAGGAAAACACCACAAACTCTTACCTATGGATCTTTAACAACACTGGAGTATACAGCCCTGCACTTTCTTGCACAACCATAAGAAACAAGCATATCCTCAGTGTTCACAGTTACGCTACAATATAAACCTATTTCTTGGTGCCAAACAACTAGGGAGATACATGTGTTCCTTCATCCGTTTGCAGGTGCTACTGAAAATTTCCCCCAAAAAGACAGTCCCTGCTTTAACAAAATAGCATCATGCGTGCATCTCCCGCTCTCTCCCAACACTTCTGAGCAAAACCTGCAGTAAAAAAGCCAGTGTGATGAAGCAAAAAGCATTTCAATATGGAAGCATATTTTGGTTTCAAGCTTCCAAGAAGCCTTGTCAAAAGCAAGGAAAAGAAAAGAGGTATGTGAAGAGGGAAATTGCATCGAAAATTATCTTCATATAGTCACATATAAAGGATATTCTGGACTATGGAAGTTGTATCTTGAGTCATTGTTGCCAGAGAGGTACTAAAAGCCCCTTTGAAATTAGCACATGCACCTAATACATTTATTGGAAGTTTTCTTAGTCTGCTCCATGTTTTGTTCAGTGCAGCACCTCTTTCAAAGACATTTTAATCCCATTCCTTAATTCTCAATAGAAAGGATACTGCTCTGAAGACCACAATAAGGTATTTTCAAAGATATTAGAAATACCAGTGGAAAATTGGATCAGTTCATAGTTCTTTGGGAGGGTTGAAGATGGGGACTTTCTGCCTGAACCTTAAGTGTGTCAGAAAGGCCTGAATTAAAATCACTGAATCTTAGATGTTATGGTCATAATGGCCTAGAAAGCTTACCTAACCCATCTCTCTGTCATTAACTTAGGAATGCAAACTGCTTGTTGCAGCTTAGGGTGACCCTAAGTGCTGTGTTTGTTGGGGAATCTCTGGTATGGAATGGCTTTAACAGCAGAGAAACTTGCCATCTCTGCAGCAAACACATACATTTTATATATTTAATTTCTCAAAGAATTATCTAATGGAAAGGCCAGTCAGCAGTGGAAAACGTTTCCATTTTTGGAAACATCTCCATTTTTGTTATTGCTAATAGGCTGGAATTCCAATGAAACAAGCTGCTGCTTCTGATATTTTTGACACTGTTACATGTTTTCGAAGTTTCCTGGTAGTATCAAGCTGTCTCCTTTCCAACAACACAAAGCACATGAGTCTAACAATGAGACCCTCATTCAGATACGTCTAGGTCCTCACTCAAGCAAAGCTTCCTTGGCTTTGTTTGGGTTTTATCTATACACAGAAGTTAACAGCAACTGAACAAGATGACAGCATGGATCCTCCTATTAATTTCTTGGGTTTGGGAACAAAGAAATTAGGTGTTATTTAGTTGTCACGGAGACATATTTACATATAGTTATTATGCTGGGATGAAATTGGATACAGACTATACCGCATGAAGAATGAAGAATGCTTTGAAACATTTGCAACACAGAGCTATTGAGACAGACACTGTCCCAGTCCAGTCACCTGGGATTAAACTGCAGCCCAGTCCCATCGCTTAATTGCTGATTTTCTTCAGCCACCAGAAACGCTGTCGTTGGCCGAGCAAGGGGAATCAGGACAGCTGCTGCCTCCCCTCTAGTGACCAGGAAGACTTTGGAGAGATGCAGGATGCTACTGGGGTGGGGAACCCTCGTTAAGCATCCTTCCGTCTCTCTTTCTAATGAGGCACAAACAGTTCCTGGTTTATGTGTGGGTGTGTGTCTGTGTGGTGTGGCTCTAGCCAGAGGCCTAAGTGCAAAAGGCAGAAGCCAGAGAGTTGCAGAGCTGAATCTTTTTGAGGGTCTACAGCACAAAGGAGAGGCTACAACCACAGCTGACACCCCCTTCCCCATGCAGTTACCTGTGCTAGTGCTTTGTATCCAGTGTTTCCCATAACCCTTCAGTAGGGACGATTAGCATCCTTTGGCCTCTTCAGCTGCACCTTCAGCCTCTTCATGCCAATCTGGAAGCCATTCATGGCCTGGATGGCAGCTTGGGCACTGGCAGGATTGTCAAAACTCACAAAACCTGTCAAAACATGAGGCAAGGCAGAGGGCTTAATGAGCCGAAGGGGGCCAAGGCATGTACGTGCAACGACCACTGAGAATGAACATGGGGAAGGGGGTGAGGGTGGTGGGAGGGAGGGAGCGAGCAGGTAGGAGGGTGGACGGGTGGGCTAGAAAGTGAGGAGAGGATGGTTGCCAATGGGGGACGGAGGGTAGGAGGGGTTGTTACAGATTGGTGTCCCAGGACGCTGTGCCTGGTCTGAGTGCCAGTTCAGACACGAGACTATGTGAAGCATGGGGATCCAAAGGCTGGTGCCACAGCACCAGCACATGGAAGATTTGGGTCACCCTAGAGCAGATGTGATGCATGGTCTCAAGGCACTTGTTCTCTGTCTTGTTCTTTTTTCCTCCGCTGTTACTGAGTAACATCTCTTTCTAGACCCTCCTTCACTCCCCAACATAACCTTTCCTTGCCTTCCAATATTCAAAATGAGGGGAACCTGATATACCTACTGCTATCTCCTTATTATGGCAATATAAGCAAAATGTGAATTTAACAAGCTCTCCATTATGGTATTCATTGGCACGAATAGTTTGATTGTTGGCCACTTAAGAATATGAGGAGCTTTATTAACTGGCAATTACTGCAGACCTTTACTTTATGTTGATGCTGCAGTTGAGAAATATGAACACTAGTGCTTTCCTAACATGGTTTCTGTAAGTAGTTTCATACCTTGCCAGCACACCATCTAATCAGCCATGGACTCCATCCAGCAGCAGAAGCACCCATAGTGATTGAATAATGTACCTACAGGCCACCCATTCTTTGTCTCAGTGGAAGAGGATCAGAAGAGGCAAAATAGCTCAGAACCAAGCTAGATGCAGTGCATCTGACTCATTCAGCTTTGACGAAGGTTTTTATTTATTTATTTATTTTCTTATGTTAGCTCCAGGACGAGACCTCATTTGCACATACCATACATGACTTTAGCTAGAGTGACCAGGAGACTGAGATATGACTGAGACAGGGAGCCATCACATTGTACAAGAATTTCCTGTGCTACTTTTGCCAGAAATGTCCCTGTGTGCCAAAAATATTTCTGATCAAAAAGTCTAGGTAAGTCTAGCCTGGACAAGCCTGCAGTCCAGACAAAGCCATCTGTTTTCCCACCCCTGCAAAGCTTTGGCAGCACAAACCAGCCCCAGGAACCCAGTGTCTCTCAACAGACAGGCTGAAATGAAGAGACGGCTTTAGAGCCCCTCAAAAAGATAATGCTGAGCATTTGCTGCCAGGTATACACCTGCTCCTGACAACAGCACCGGGCATGGTTTACAGCCTTGGGCTGTTCCGTGACTGCATTCAGCAGCACGTCCTCTCTGGTCTAGTTCCTCCTCGAAAGCAAGGCTCAAACATGACAGAGGGTGGCTTTCGTTTGGAAAAGACAAGCACACACACGAATACACAAATATACAGAAACACACCGCCTCATTCTTGCATTAAAGCTGTACTCCCTGCCTTTGGCTAATAACAAAGGTTTATGAGAGGTCACCTAGCCTATGATCTCAGCCTCAAAGTGAGACAACAGGTTTATTAAGTGTGGCAGATGTGTTTTTTAGAGGGAGGCCCATGAAATAAATAGGCATCCCTCCTCATCCTCCCCTTTTGAAGCTGAGGCTCCAAATAACTGGCTTTCCACACAGTTATCCTGCCAGCCACCTGGATGAGGAGGAACCAACACTGCAGCTCTGAAGGTGTGAGCAGAAGTGTTGCTCAAACCTCATGGCAGTCATCAATCTCTAAACAGAAAACTAGAGTTGTGGTGAGTAATGAGCTGAAGTATTATTAAATGGCATTTGCAATCACCTCTTAGCCAGTAAGCACCTGGTAATGTTCCCAGTTTACATTTCACTAGTTGAATAATCTATCATTCAACAAGGCCCTGTGATTTGATCTCAGCAAAGGAATAAACTAAGCACTTCCTGATTTCACCTGAGTTGATTCAGCCTTTAAATACTTCTGGAAGCTCCCTTGGAAATACTTTACTTGATCTTCAACCTGAAATTTGCTGTCTAGCTACCTCATGTCCTTGAATATAGCTGCAGTGAAAGACAGTTCTTTTTAAAATCACCTCTGGACTGCTAATACTGCCATCCAAGACCCATCAGCTCTAACAGTAAACTAAAACTGTGCCAGGGAAGTTCAGAGAAACTGAAGCCCAATCATCTATACCACTGAATTTTTAGAAAGGTTCTTGACATAGTTTGGCTTATGCCTAACTCCAAACAATTCCTGGGCGCACTGTGAGTATTAGCACAGGACAGAAGCTGTTTTCAGTAGTTAGCTTGGAGGTTGCCATGATATTCTGGAAAGTAACAGGATTTAATAGTTTGGGTGTGGGCCATCCTGTGCCAGCTGGCACCAGTGCTCGAGAAAAGTGCCAGGTACGTTTACTTTACTAATATAGACACAGCTACCAAATATCAAAGCTGAGTTGGCTGCAGCTGCACAATTGCTTATATCATGTCGCTGGAGAACCTTGCCTGTGAACTTTGATTTCTACTCTTGTGACTGGTCCTGTTGCAATGTACCTCCTACTGGCTGAACATGTACATTTAGAGTGTGTCTACACATGCATCCATTTGTGAGCAAATCACCTTGGGATCCTAAAAGAATCAATGGAGGTCTAGCCAATACAGTCAGTGGAGTGTAGAATGCAATTTGTCTTTTTTGGGGGGGGGGCGGAGGGGGGAGGGGGGAGACAGCTAGCTGTGCCCAAATGAATCACACTGTAAATCCCACTGGTTGTTTAGCTGCTGTTCTGCAGCTGGGACTCACATCTCAAGGTAAGAATGTGTTAACTGGCTAGCGCCTATACGGGTCATTCCTCAAAGCGGTGTTAATTGCCGAATCAAAATCCTTATGTATACAAGCTCCACCAGAAATACAGCCAAGTGTGATAGAAGTCTACTATTTTTCTACTTTTGCCAAGGCGAGACCTTTAATTGGGTGGAAAGTCCTGGTACTGGGATGTTGATACAGTTGGACCCCTGCAAGAACCCTGCCGTTAGATAAGTTCACAAAGCCACTACAGTTTTTACAATCATTTTGCTTTTAAGATGGAATTCTAAGGCCATTTCCTCATTCTGTGCAAAGCTGTAAATAATACAGCATTTTAACAAATAGGACTAATAAGAGAGATCAGAAGTGGATTTGCTCACTGTATTTCATTTAGACCAGATAATGAAGCTGGGAGTTGTACTTTAATGCTATTGGTATAACAGTTGCCCACAGATCTGGACCGGATTTGGATTATTTATTTTGTTCTCCTTAGTTGTCCTGATATCCACTGCTGTAATATAAGAAATCTCTACTGCCTAGCTGCTGAGGGTGGAGGGGCTGTGTTGGGTGGGCTGTGGAGAGAGAAGGAGGAGGGCAAATGCCAATAATTGCACATTTTCCATGTAAGCACATCCTAGGGACAGAGCAGCTAATGCCTCTAGCTTCATTTGACTGTTTTAGTTTCAGGGGGCTTGATATGCACAGAAGTTGTTGATGCATTCAGCTCTCCCCCTTCCTGTTATTTATGTGGAGTTGTATTTCATGTCGTTGAAGATATCTGGATAGATTCCAAAAAGAAGAAATGCTATGGCTTATCCTGAGAGCTGAGATTTCACAATGATAAGGGATAAGCAGATAAACAAGCCATGCTAACAATATATTCCTTTCTCTTTGCAGATCAAATATCTACTGATAGATTATATGACATTTTATTTTTGTTATGTGCACTATTGACAGTTAACCAGCTTTGTTACTCTTCTGGTGCTATGCCAGATTTAAACATGTATGACTAAGGACAGAATGAGTGTACCTGGAAAATTGCTTACATGCTTGCTTTCTGAATAGCTTTAATGCTTGAGTTCATAACTACAGGGCTCAAAGAATGGTGCTTGCACTTCCATTGCTCAAGAAGCTATCTGTGTTTTGAACACTACCTCTGCATTGTCATCTATACTCTTGAAGGACAAAAGAGAAAGGGAGAGGTTAAAAAACTCAAAGCTGTTTCTGTGCATCGGTTAATTAATAATCAGAGAAATATATGTCCTGGTCTAAATGGTGGGTAGGAGGACGGGATTTTGTGATAAATCTTTTTCTTTTTTTTTTTTTTTTTCCCAGGGATTATGTAAAAAGGCTGCTCTAATAAATGATTTATCAAAGCAGCAAAGAATCAAGAAATGTGCTGGGATTGCAGCTCAGGGCATCTAATCTTCCTGAGTCTGCACAGCAACTTCCAGGAAGGTACTGACGCTGGAGTCCATGGCTTCTCCTGTCCTGCTCTTTCCCTGCATAACTTTTTCTACAGGTGGAAACAGGGGTAACGTCCTGAAGGGAGCTTTAGTTTAAATCCTCACTTCTTCCACATGAAATCTTGGTAGTGCAGCTTGCTGAAGGAGCTTCATGCCTTCCTCATGACACTAGCACGATCACCATTGCCTTTATGTAGCTGATATTACTCACGGGTGGATTTTATATTTTAATAGGCTGAGATGATAAAGAAGGGAATTTGCAATCTATCTCAGAGGGCGTTTGAAGACTGTTTTGCAACTGTAAACTTTTCATTCACAGCGAGTAGTGTCTCTGCATGGCCATGAATTAGTTTGTGCTCTAAGTACAGGCCTGAATGAACACATCGTTAGGTTCCCATGGATCCCTAATTGGCCTTTGTGAGTTTTCTGTTTCTCTTTGCATGCTGCAAGGAGAATTAGCAGTTAATGTGCAAAACAGGCTTTTGATGATCTGCTACCAGGTTGGAATAGCATGCTGCCTCTCTTCAGCAGAAACCTTTCTCTGGATGCAGCCCAAAGCTTGGTAACTACAACGAGCATCCCCAAAATTAGAAGTCAAGACCATGGTCAGTGACAGGTCCAGATGCAAACTTTTGATCCAGGCTCCTGAACTGAGGGCAGACAGTCCTATAGCAGGTCCACTTATATAAGTAGGCTGGTCTCAGGCAGTGAAAAGGAAAATAGGAACCTCAAAGAAAAAAATATTTAACTTGTCCTAAAACTAAGAAGAGTTATGGATATATGGAAGAATTATGGATATATATGCCATGTGCTTGCTGCACAGAACTAGTATCTCAGTGGTGCACTTCACTAGAGATTGCAATGGAAATATAGACATTGGTGCTTATTGTTTTTTTTTTTTTTGGCCAAAGATGCACTGTTCTGGTTCTGGCTGTCAGTCTATTTCTCTGACTGCCAAGAGGGATCTTTCATAGCACGTCTTGTTGCTTCAGTTAAGAACGTCACTAGCTAAGGAAAGGATCTCATTCTTCTGAACTCTTCCGCCTTGTCATTCAACCCGTTTCTCAGCAAAGAAAAATAAGAATAAGAAAAGAGGAAATAGAGAAATAAAAAAAAGAGGAAAATACTCTGGTCTGCAGGATCTGCCTCAGCTTGTGGAAGGCAAATTCCCATGAACTGAAAGAGAAGAAACATGGTGCACATAGGCAGGGTACCAGTGCAGAAGTCCATGCCCCTTGCTTCTCTTGCACCCAAAGTGTTGCTACCCAAAAGATAGGAGGGGGCCTGGACCAGACTATTAAGATGGAGGAAGCTGCAGAAAACACTGGAAATTGGTTAGACCAATGGTCCTGATCTTTTCCTTCTCCCAAACACTCGCGTTAGTAGTTAAGGAATTGTATATTAATATAATTGGCTATTAATGTCATTGTCCCATCAGAGCTTGGGTTCCTCGCTTTTGTTACTAACCAGTGAAGGGGTGGTTCTAGGAATGGCAAGGAGACATTTTCTGGTGGAAAAGCAACTACGAGGTGCTCAAATCATTGGGGCCTTCTCTGGGGAAAGGGTGTTGGGGAGGAGATCCCACCCCTCTCTCCCTACTGGGAGCTCACCTGCTACCCTGCAGTTCCTCGCTACCTCAGTACATTTAATTTCTAAGACTGTTCAGTTTCTCTTTTCCCATGTTTATTAGTCTTATCAGAGAATGGAGGCTTTCCTTTAATTGCCTTGCAAGTTCTTTACCTTGCTATGTTCTTTACACAATGTACTAGCTGCTGTCTTGCATTTTTTTTAGTGCTGTAAAGAATTTCAGGATACAATCTGTATGTAAGTAGCTTTATAATGTATGTGTGCATTGGAAGGTATTGTATTGTAAGGTGATTTATGGGTACTGGAATACTCAATAAAGGAGTATGTCTGCAGATCAAGGGCATAGTACTTCAGCTCTTTTCCAGTGTCTAATAGTGTTGGATGACTTTTTGGAATATTTAACCTTCCACTGATGTTTAATCATGTCCAAGTGGGATCCGTCTATCCAGTTATCCAATCCATCCATCCATCCATCCATCCACCCATTTTGTAATGTATGAACAGCTATTAACTGATGACTACGCTAAACAACTGCTATTAAATATTTCAAATCTGTGGGAAAATTGGAATCCCAGAATATTCAAAGAATTGGCTAAGAAATTTGCTGAAGCATTTATGTTCATTTTAGATATTTATGGAATATTAAAAAAGCTTCAAAGTGCTCCAGAAAAAATCTATTCTTAATTTTCAAGGATGTAAACCAGATGACCAGGTAAACTTAGTTAATCTTTCATAAGCCTACGTAAAACTATGAAAATATTGATGTGAGATAATATGATTAAAAACTAAATGGTGTACAATTAATACTAATCAGCATGGTTTCATGGAAAATAGAATCTATCAAATGAATCTGATCTCATGAAATCGCAAGTTTGGTTAATAAAGTAAGTTTTCATAGAGTTTACTTAAACCCTTCTAGAGAATTTGACAGAGATTTTTTTTTACAGAAAAGGAAAGCAGCCCATATTAAACTTCTAAAAAATTGGATAACTGAAATACCACCGGAAAAACTGTAAATTGTGACTTATAATATTGAGGAGTTTTTAGTAGGCTCCTCCAGGAGCATGCTGAAATCTCTGTGCTATTCAGTTTCTCTAAAACTACCTGGAAGATATCTAAAGTAATTACTGGTAAAATTTCCCAGTCATACCAGAAGTGGTAAATAATGACAGAAGTAAGTCAGGCTGACCTGGGTCACTGTGTAGGCTGGATTCAGTCAGAGAGTGCTCATTTTAACCCAACAAAATGCAAAATTAAGTATCCATGGGAAAAAGCAGGTGGATAGCTCATAAAAAGAAGAATTCTACAACAGAAAACAGTGCTTATAACAAGAACGTAAGTATCTTGTTAAAAGCCAAGTACATGAGCTCTCAGGATTACACTGAAATACTTATAGGGCTTGGCACATTCTCTGGATAAAGCCAGTCTCTGGGGAATATCCTCTAGAAATAGTGAGGTGATGCTACCTATAAATATGGTTCATGAAAGTTCCATATTGGAATTCTACATTTAGTTCAGGTGATCTCTCTAAAAAAAAAAAGAGTCTAAGAATTATGCAGAACTGCAAGAATAATTCTAGGTCTGAAAAAGTAACAAGAGTTGCCACAGTTTATTGAAGAGAAGGTTAAACAGTCTTCCAATCATAGTCTATAAATAATTTCTAATAGAATGTTTTTTTTTTTTTTTTATATACAGAAAAAAAAATAGCTTGATGATTTCCACTGGATGGAAGCAGACGTTTGACAAATTTAAAATGGAAATAAGACACTGAGTCTGCATTTTTTAAATAGTGAAGGTAATTAACTATTTTGGAACATCTTGTTTAGCAATAGGGGTGGAGCACCTATCACATGAAATCTTGATTAAGAGATTTTCTAAAAGGGATGCTATGACTCAAGCAGAAGGTTTGAACCTGTCACATGAGCCAAGGTATCTGGCATATGTTATTTTGGAGTTCAGTCCAAAGGATCAGAACAGTCCCTTCTGATACCGCACATCTATCTGTCTGTCTATCTATCGTTCATTTCACTTTTCAGATATTTAGAAAATCAGTTCTTGCCTACTAATCTGGCATGGACTGCAGTAACTGTCATGACAGAGGTGACAATTGATGCTAATGCCTTACAATAAATGGCCCCAAAGTGTGGGCTGTGGACCACTGAGACAGCTGACTGGTACTCGTTCTTCATCTTACTTCCAGCTGAGAGAAACTGAACAGATGGGAAGGGGAGATTAAATGAAGAGTGAAAGTAGATGGCATGATTAACTTTCTCTAAAGGTCAGAACGCCCAGTGCAGAAGGTAGCTAGAAATACATGAGCATCTTCCTGATGTCACCTTCCCATCTTCCCAAGCATGCAACTACTTCCATACAGTGAGGCAGTGTGAGCTTGAATGTACAGAGAAGTGGTCCCTGGTATTGTGCATAGTCAGTTGGATGCTCCCCAGATACTGCTTCAAAGAAGCAGTTACTGAAGTTTGAGAGCTGTAGATGCTGACCCTGAATATCGTGGTTCTAACCAAGAAAGACTTTTATTTCTATTATTCTTCTCTTTTGCAATCTGTTCTTTCATATAGAAATTACTGACATAACTCCACTGAAAGCAAATGATTAAAATTCAAGATTAGACCAAAATTTGGACAGTTTAAATTACTGCATGGCCTGATCTGGGGTTTTGACTCACATACATCTGCAACCAGGGCACCTGATCAGGACCAACGTTTTCTAAAAAGAGGAAAAGAAGAAGCAAAAATCTGATAACAGATTTTTCATCCTATGAATGGAGGTAATGTTAAAACTTCTCTTATTCTCTTATTTTCCTGTGTACACAACTTGTATAAAGGATGAGCAACTATTTCTCTGATGCTGTGGACTGTGGGTCTACCCATTTTGCTAAGTAGGAGTTGAAGTCATCCAATGAATGGATGGAAGAAGTGAATGATTCAGGCTCCAGCTAGTCTTTGGAGACCTCATGAAACAAACGTTAGTCCAATATACATACATGTACACTGTGAACAAGAAGCACTGTAGTTCATCTAACTAACTAACATGTAGATCATATTCCAACTCATCTGATAAATATCTTCCTCATAAGGAACAAGCTAGCCAGCAAGGAATCACCTACAGATAAGCGAATGGTATTTGTTTCTTTCTTGGATGAGAGGAACTCTTCTTGACTTGCTTTCTGAGCCTTCTTTGTGAATATCTGAGGTCATGATGTGTCAGTATAGGGTTTATGGGGAAAGTACATGGTTGGAAAAAGTGGATGAACTTTTCAGGAGACAAGGTCTTCTGCTGGTGTAAAACTAGAAGAAAAGAATTAACTTAGTATAGGTTTTATGCAAGCTATGAGTGAGACCTAAGTAGGTGCTAAATTAAAGATGCATCTAAGGCTAGGCTGGCTGGGGCCTGGTCTTGTGGAAGGAGTCCCTGTGCATGACATGGGGCTTGGGACTAGATGGTATTTAAGGTTCCTTCCAACAGAAATCATTCTGTGATTCTATGAGTCTATGAGTGTCGCTGAATCAAGATGGTTATTTTTACATCGGTTTTGTTGGAGTTGTATCATATAAACAAGATGAAAGTAACTACTGAAGCTCCCATCAGAGGTGTCCCACTCCATTTCTCATGTTAATCTTCATTTCTTTGATGCCATGTTCTTTCTTGGAACCCACTGAATTTGCAGATTCTTGATAAAGAAGCTATATATGAACACTGCAGCTACTGAAAAAAACAGCCATCCTCCTTCATCTACAAGAGACAGTCACCATAAAATCACCCTCCTTTTGACAGTATTTCATGGTGAGAAGGAAAATTCCTTCCTGGATTAATTAAAGAAAAGAAAAAATCAAAACCAAAAAGAAACAGACCAGGAAGGTGCAATACAAATTGCACTAATGACTTTTTTTATCAGTTCTCTCCTGTCCTGGGGAGTCTCTGAAACAGATCTGTTCTGTTTGTAGCGATGTACAGAATGGGAATCTTGCTCCTTGCTGATCATTACTTAGATAGCAAACTAACCATCTCTCCCCTTTATGTCATTGTGTATCTGACACCTCATTATGGGTAGGTTAGGGCAACTTAATATGCATAAAAGGACTAGAAGCTTCTCTTGTTGGACAGTCCAGAAGTTTCTGTTCAGAAGGCAGAAACAGCGATGAATAGCTTTTGGCCATGCTTGTCAAACCAATACATTTATTTTTATGGAGGCCACTGTATGAAAAACAGCTAACAAAACTAAAAGTGAAATCAACAGGGAAAAAAACAAACAAACAACCTCCTCATATTCAGTGATTCATCTGGAAGAAAAAGAAAAGAGAAAATCTCTTAATATTTACATCAGTAGGTTGTGAACCGGCACTGAACCATGCTGTGTACCACCAGGAGAAAGGAGTTATACATTTTAAAATGTAAGATAAAGTACTGATCCAGATCCAACTGTTAAATCTGTGGTCCTTTCAGTGCCAGTGTAAGACCTCTGCATTTTTGATTACCTGCAATGGACAGAGATGATCAGCTAGCTTCTCTTGTCATTAACATCAATGAGAATTAAACACCTTCATATTATATTGTAGCTGCTGCTAAGTTCCTCTGGGTCTGCCAGCAAAGCATTTACCGCTAATGGCCTTCAAATGAGTACCCTGAATCCTGGAGATCTCTGTGAAGCCCTGTGAAAAGCCTTCTGCAGTCCCTCTGAAGAGTTATACTCAGTCTGTGGGATTTGAGGTGTATCACTGACTATCGAAAGCATGATCTAATTCTGGCTTTTGGGGCACCTGCACAATGACCCTCCTGAATGAACTCTTGATCCATCTTTGAGAGGGAGATGGAAAAATACACTTGTATTTTAATTACTGAAATGAGTGGAGTAGAAATATCACTGGAAAACACATTTATGAAAATGCCTTTGGTTAAGAAAACTTAAGATTTAAGAAATGCAGTATGGCTTTTGACAATTTGGACAGGGATCTTAATTTGAAGAAGTGGGGTAAAAATGTAAGTTTCTCCTAAAAATGTGGGTCTTGCATTGATTGTTAAAATAAATAAAGAAAAACTATTCTCTCATAAGCATTTTTAAAATCTCAATAACACAAGAATCCTTCTGCAGGCTGTTCAGCCATATCAGGAGATGCACAATGACAAGGGAAAAAACCTTACAATTTCTGGAAACCTTACTGGAGAAGGACTTTAAAGGGTAATTAGGAACCTCTCTTTAGAACAGTCACGTAATTTTTCCTTTAAATGGTCAGAACACAAAATCAGATTTGTAGGTCATGTCTGCAAAAAATGGAGAAAGCCTATTGTCTGTTCAGTAGTCAAAGAAAGCAGCTGCTCTTAGATGTTAGCTCCTCCCTTTTAAAACATTAAATATGCCTGTCAAAATATCAAGGGGGCTGATACCTGGCTGGTGTAAGAAGGCTGAGTCCCACCGTCTCTAGGTTTTCCACGGGTTACATTACTAGAGGATCTCATCAGTGGTGTGCCCTAGCTGCAAGGGAGGCCAAGAGTATTTTGAGCTCTATTAACAAGAGCACAGGCAGTCAAACAGGGAAGTGATTACTCTTCTCTGCTCAGCACTTATTAGATCACATCTGGATACTACATCCAGTTTTGGGCATCCTCCTTCCCCCAAGCCTGCCTCCAGCACAGGAAAGACACTAACTAAGCGAAGTGAGTTTAGCATAGGTCCATCAGGATGGCCAAGGGCTGATGAACTTGCCCTTTGAGAGAGAAATGACATAGTCTTTTCACAGTGGTGGATGGTAGGACAACAAGAGACAAGGGACAGAAATTGAAATAAGAGAGTTCTAGACTGGATATAAAGAAAAGCTTTTTCACCATGAAGGCCAACAAGTATTGGAGCAGGCTGACCAAATGAATTTCCATCCTTGGAGGTTTTCAAGACTTGACTAGATAAATCCCTGAGCAATTCTGAGATCTGACCCCACAGATGACCTTGCTTTGGGCAGGAGGCTGGACTCCTCGGGTCCCTGACAGGCTCTGTGAATCTATTAATAGACAGAAACATCAATTTCCACAATTTATGATTAATAATCCCCATGACCTTAACAAATTATGATGGATAAACCCAAAATGGAATTACCGATCATAATTATAAAGCCTTATTTTCTACCTAACACTCATGCTTCCAATGATTATACACTCATCCCTTAGCTAATGAAAGTAGAAAGGATGTTATAAGAACACCTCTTCATGGAGTTTAACACAAAAGCATTTTGACCATAGGCTTCATCTGATTCCGTTCAGAATTTCTTATTCCATCTGGCTTTCACAAACTCATTTACAGAAATCAGCTGCAAGCTAACAACAGGCGTTTACTCAGAAAATTCACCTCCTTAAGATTAGGCTACGATTTTATAGTCATTTTAGCATCCCTTAGCATCTTAAGCATCCCTAGTTCAGCTGTTTTCATTGTTTTTGATAATCTGCAGACATATTCCCTATTGGGGAAATATATATATATATATAAATGCATATATAAATACATATATATATACAAATATATATATAAATACATATATGTATATATATAAATACATATATACATATGTAATATATTACAGATCAGGACTGGGGAGAGTGGGGATGAGGTTGAATTTGGTTGTGGATTTTAAATAGTTGAAAGTAGGAATGGTGAGGAAAGGTACTCATTTTTATGGGGATCTACCAATTGTTTTTCTGGTGACAACCTTAGTGATGTCAGTGTACACTATCTGAAGATGCTCATCGCATTTTATGCATTGGTTTTGGTTTGCTTACTTGAGAAAGTAAGATATTACATGCACCAATACACTAAAGCAATGATAAGATTACAAAATGAAGCACTGAAGAGTTAAAAAATGCAAGAATTGATGTTATGTATAAAATTTTAATTTTGTATTGTTTTGTATATGCATTAAGGCATCGCTTCTAACCACGTTTCTGTATTTTTCTTTTTCATGGCATCCTTGTTTTAATTACTGTAGAGGATGAATAACAGAACAGGGTGAGGAAGATGGCAATGTATCAGACTCATTATTGCTAGTGTTGGAATATAGACAGTAAATAAGGCAGGGAAAGGATGGTTTTGTGGTGTAGTTGTACAACCAAATGCTGCCTTAGAGAAGTGGACTTGACGCCTATTTTTTGCATGACATCCCAATTACGCTGAGTGAATAACGTATCACAAAAATCTCTTAATAAGATCTCCTAGGCTACTTTCTTATTAGTAAATAAAATCTGCAGGCTCTGAGTGCAAATGGCACATCATGGCTTCTATCCTTATGACTAAACTCTCTTATCCCGAAGAGAGGGGTAGTCTTGTCTATACCACTGTTTAGGGATGGTCCCTTGTATCTTGCCACCCCTGAGCCATGCCCCAAAAACGTCCAGCCATGAGGTAACTGTCCTGGACCAACTAGAGCCAAAGGCATACAAATGTTGAAAAGATAGAGATTGTTATGGCATAGTGCATGAGCTGATATGCGAGGCCTCTTTATTTTTTTCTTGGTGCTCAGTCAGTGTGTGACCTGAGATTTTGCTGTTATGGAAAGGCTGCATGCCTGTACTGCATCTGAAGTGAACATAAACATAGCATGCCCTGCATTGTGTTAGATATTTTGAGAAAACGCAAACAGACCAGTCAGGCTTGTGGCATCTCAGATGAGGCATCTAAGATTAATAAATAGTTTTGAATATCTTTCTATGTCTCACCATCCCCTTGGTGAAATGAGGATGACATGAGCACTGTGAAAACGCTGTTTCTCAGCTTCATGAACCTCTCAAATGCTCTGCTGGGAAGGGCCTTAGGAAAACAGATGAGGAAATAATAATAAATTCATATTCATAGCAGGGTTTGAATATTGTGCGGGAAGGAAGGCCTGGGGCCAAGCAGAGAGCTGTGAGGATCTATTGAACAGCTGCTCTGTAACAAGCTAGCTGACAGACTTCAAAATGCTGAAGAGCAGTCCTGTATAGCAAATGAGAAAGGACAGACAGATATAAAGAAGTTGAAGATAAATATGTGAGGATGGATGGATGGATGGATGGATGGACGGATGGACTGATGGAGAAACACTTGTTCTACAGCTCAAATTCACCTTGAATGAGAGAGATTTGGGGAAAACAAAATAAAAACAGATGTAATGGAAAGCCTAAATGTTGTTGTAGGTCTGCAGTCTCACAAGAGCAGGATGTGGTAAGTCCATGTTCAGCAGTTCAATCACCTTGAGTTCAGAAATGGGCCTGCCTGTTGAAGGGGTCACTGTTTTCTGAACAGAAACTTCTGGACCGAATGAAAGTAGTACTAGGGCCTCTTCTCTGGCATTTCTACACATGGGAGTGTTTGCATTCGAAACTATGATATCCTTTGAGCATAGGGAGGACCAGCTGTATCTAATTAGGGTTCATCTACTCTATCTAAAATCAAAGTATTTTTAGAGGAGGTGGCAGTAAATAGCATGCTGTTCAGGCACATGTGAAAAACCCATCAGGTTCTTTTCCTAGTTCCCAAAGCTGAAGGATCGATTTGAAGCCCAGAGCATTAAGTTTTTAATCTCTTTCAAAACTTTTTTTTTTCTCTTTTCTTTCTTCTGGTATTAACTCTTAACATCGGTCACTTCCATTAGTCACATAAATGGCCATTCCTCCTTTGAAGTTCATTAAATGAGTAGCCACAAAGACCCTGCAGTAATGAGTTCCTCTGTCTAATTACACCATGAGTGAAAACGTTTTAAATGATTGTGTGTGTGTGTGAGTAGGTGTGTACAAACATATACATAACTTCTAGACATATTCTGGATGGACTACATCTATCACTTGGGTGCAGAGATGGATAGAATAGTGATAGACACAAGGACAGACAGATAAATAGAACATAGATTCTGCTAACATATTCTTGTCTAATAAATTGTTAAACTACAAAAGAAAGCAGAAGTCTGTGTGTAGAATGTATAGATTTTCTTTAATGTGAGTTATTGGGAAAAGACATAGCTATCCCTTTAACTGGAGAGCTGCAAACAGCTGTTCCTTATGCATACATGCTTGCTTTGTCTGAAAGTTTTGGTAAGTCAGTGCATAACTGACAGTTAGATTTATCTCCCCAATAAGCAATCAACATTATAATAAAGGAAAAATGCTTTCAGTGCACCTTTGAGAGTGCATCAGAAATTAATCTAAACATCAAATTAATTATAGTTTGTAAATGAATAGTGGCTTACAGCCCTAATACTTCTCCCGCTCCTCCTCCTCCCCCTAAAACCTCCCCCAACCAACTGCAGCGGCTGGAGGTGCTGTGCAGTGAGTTTGATGAACTCTTCCTTCACTTTCTTACTCACACAACTCTTTTCTTATCAGCTGAAGAACTGTCCCTTCCTCACTCTGTGGATCTGAAGTCTCAGAGCCTGGCTGCTTTGGATTATAATAATTTTGATATTTGGATCTAGTAAATATAAACTTCTGTATTTCTGTATTGTAATACACCTGGAAAATTTTCCCTATATTGTCCCAACTCAGGCACTAAAATTAGTGGTTTCTTTCATTACTCTCTGAACTTTGGCCTGAAACCCATGGCTGTACGGCTATGGCAATATGATATTGTCCAGGGAACTGAAACAAAATTAATTGCCATAGATCATGAAAAGCAGAGGACATAGCCTAGCTCTGTGGGCTACAGGGAGAAAGTCTGGGGCAGAGATTTTTCTTAGGAAGTTTGAAATCAGGTTAAAGGTAAAAAGGAAAAAAATCAAATTTAATCATAGTACTGGTAACACCAGCAAGCAGAGCTCCATCTCCATCCCAAGTGCTTTCTAGTAATTATTTTATCTGGTGAGAAAAAGGAAGAGACAGAGGAAAAAAAAACACAACAAAATCCTCAAAACAAAAAACCTTTGAGTTGATAAATAACTCTCCTCATGCATATGTCTCAAACCCCCATGTAAAGGAATCAGTGTCCTGCTACAAGAGGGGGAAACAGGCACACAGTTAACCCATCATCACCCAGATGGGATGGGAACATGGGACTGGAATTTCTTACCAGTACATCACCTTAGTCTTGGACATACTCATTTCCTTGGACGAATTTAAGGAGAGCTTTTTTTTTTTTTTTTTTTTTTTTTTTTTTTTTTTTAATTAAATGGGAAACTGCCAGCTTTGGCAGGGTTTGTTGGAGGCACATTGCGAGCAGGTGCTGAGCAATATTTTTCTGATGTACCTCGGGGTCTGTTGTTCCACTCTTAGGTCTTATGGAGTGCTGCCAATGCTCTTTAGACCTGATGTGCAATGCCCCTGGTCCTGGGGCCCTGCATAGCCCAGTCTCTCAATGTTTCTGCTCTTTCTGTTTCAGCTTCCAAACTGAAACTCTGCAGACTGCCATGACCTGCCTGCTGCCTTGCATCTCCCACCCTACCTTTCTGCCACCACGCTGCAGTCTTGAACTGCCACAATGTGTTTTTAATAACACAACACAAGCTCTACCTATGTCTCAGCCCCTCTCCTGAGCTTCATCCTCTCCTGTGTCTGGTCCTCATTCCTCACTGCTCTTCTCACCTTTAGTCTTGGTCCCTTGGCTCACAATATAGGAGCTAGAAAAAACTGAGTAGGGAATAGAAATATTTCATGGAGAGGGTAATTAACTACTATGACCCTCATCAAGTGGTGTTTTCTTATCTCTTTTGGCATCTTCAAAGAAGATTAGTTGTTTTGCCAAATTGGGGGCCCCATCAGCAACATTTGGGTGGACTCTACGTGGCGCAGAGCTGCCCTTGCAGTGCCCACTGCTCAGTGTCACGCAGAGCTGGCACACCCAGGTGCTTGCTGCTCTTGGAGGCTGGAGGCTGGAGGAGGCTGGAGGAATGAATTTCCAAGTGCACCAGTACAGCAATTCCTCTGGCTTTAATTTATCTACATCTTATCTGACACCTCGGGGTAATCATTTGGCCTCTGCTGTTCCATCCACGTCCTCATTTTTCTAATTTCTGTCATGTCTTCCTAATTAATATTGCCCAAACCTATCCTTTTCTTTCTCTTCTCTGTTAAAACATTTTCTTAGAACATGGTTGTCTTTGCATTTCACTAGTTTAACGTCTTCAAATGCCTTCTTAAAGTGTGTTCTGTGTGACAACGCTGAGTGCTGCTGAAATTACAACTGTATAGTAGCATCACCCTACCCTACAGAGGGAGAATTAGCTTTGTGTGGGCAGCATGAAGAGCAGCTCTTCTCACATTCACTACTTGCCTTAGCAGCTTTAATGCCATCATTTTAACCAAGTTTTCTTTTTGCCTTGTACACCAACTGGTCACAATAAAATTCTCTGCATATCTGAGAGGGAAGTTTTCAATAGAACCATTGTGATCAGCATATAGATATATTGCATGTCCTCTGACATTCAGTATATATACAGATGAGCTTACAGTGTGCAGTGGGAAGTGCATGCCTTGCACAGAGACAAAATGTAGACCCAGGGCCCTGCAGAAGCTGATGGTTAGGCTGTGAGACATTGTGCCTCTGTGCAAGACATCCCAGGTCAGCCTGCTGTGAGAATGGGAGTTGCTGTCTTTAAGAAAACCCTTATTCAGTGTAATTTTTCCTTAAGCGAGACAACTCCTGTGGTGGCCCTGCCATTTCACTAGAGAAGGACAGGCAGGCCCAGTGAGGAGAAACGTGCTAGTTGTAAAAGAAGTGGATGGGAAGAGGCTACAGATTGGGCACTGAGTGAAGAACTAGGGACAGGAGAAAGACAGACAGAATTGTGAAGGGCTGTGAAAGTGAAATTAATAACTCTGAATCCAAGAGGGTGGAAAGGGCAGTACCGGGGGAGAATCTCAAGGAGATGCTGATGTGTTCGGTGTGGTGGAGGCTCAGGCCATGGGGATAGACAGGGTGATAGACAGGCCATGGGGATAGATGAGTGTGAAGGAGAAAGAAGTGTGGTCTATACTGGGACATATTTCGGCTGCATCAGGATAGGGGGAAAAATAAAAGTCAAGGGTCTGAAAAATTGTAGAAGAAAAGGGAGGATTTGGGTCTAGACTGGATGCATGCAGAAAGAGGAAAGTCCCAGACATCCCAACTTCAATGGCATGACTGTTTTTCAGTGAGGTCAGGGTTGTTCTCAGGCAGTCTTACACACTGCAGCAAGCAGACCTGCTATGGTAAACAACAGACATATTTTGACCACTTTCACACTTTTTGCACAAGACTGGTGTTTGCTGTAGTCTGTGTTCTGCGCTGCTCATTGTCAAGCCAGGAGGCAGACTCTGAACTGAGGAAGTCCAAGGCTTCATAACTGCAGTGTGGTTTCTGCAACACACACAGGTGTTAATGAGTCTCTGCAGGACGGTGGGCCCTGAGAAACTGGGAGCAAGGCTTGTGTCTGGTCTCATTTTCTCCCATGGCTGTCCCTACACAACCCTGCCAGCAGTGGCCAAAGGAGATAATGCACCCATCTTTGTGCTGGAAGTGCAGGGGAGGTTCAGAGATGAAAACAAAGGAATAAAAGTCTTTTTTTTTTTTTTTTTTTTTTTTTTGGGGGGGGGGTTGTGAGGGGTGGCAGAGGAGGGGGTAGGCTGGCTACTTACTGGTAGTTCATTAGTGAGAAAAGAGAAGCAAATGAAGTATTTTCTCTTCCCCTGGTAGAAAAACATGGTGACATTTTTTCTTCATGGAATTTTTTGAGTTTGTCTAGAGCAGGACTTCTTGACAATTTCTTGACAACCTCGGGCTAGACTCTGTTATAGCAATTTACTTGGGATCTGCATAGCAGATACATTTTAAAAGGTCATATAATGGTGGAATATCTTTCTGGGGCCAGACAGAATTGTCCCCCCAGGCTACCAGTTGGAGAGCTCTGGCTGGTTAAAAAAAAAGTGAAACAGAATGCAAATGCTATGTTTTTATATGTTGAGTTTGGGGAAATGCTTAAGCAGAAAAGGAAAGAGTTTTCTTACTTTCAAAGTTAACAAAAATCCTTCTTTTCCTTTAGGAAAAAGTAATCTTTCCTTTTTTAAAAAAGCAGAGTTTCTGAACAAAGAATTATAATCAGCTCCAACTTCAGTGGACTTAGCACAACAAATGAAAGGCCTGATTATCTGCAATAACGTCCACATTTTTACATTGCTCTAAAGTTGAAGGTCAGCGGGATGGGAGGTTTGAAGAGCAGTGTGACATACTTGTGATAATTAGCTACCTTCTGGAGGAGGTGCACATGGCAGTGTAAGTGTCTGAAACCAACAGTCACATCAGGCACTCAGCTCTATGGGAAACTTTGCTAAAGTCAGAGAAAACTGGGGCTTGATGCCTGGAACCCAAAACTGACTGGGTATTGGTGTCTCAGAAGCTAATATAAGGTGACTAAAGTCCACCAGTGATCTCTAATTCCTGCTTTTGCTTGCCTGAGTTTCCACTTTCCTGCTTTCAGGCTGGAACACCCCACTGTTAGTGTTGGAGGTTACTGCATCAAACAAGCTGTGGTTTAGGTTCTTCCAGTAAGACTCACAATTAAGAAAAAACTCTGCTAAGATCCCTCAATCCCTGCTCAGCTATCAGACACAACCTCACGGTACCTTGGAAACAGCAACAAAGCCAGCCCCACAACCCTGCCCCACATGCTAGGTATGTGTTACTACCCTCATTAAGCCTTGTAGCCAGAGAACCTTTGAGATAGGAGGATATGAGGTGAATATCTGTCCAGAAGATACTCTCCGTTACTGGACTTGGCTCTCACCTTGTTTCTTCTCTATTTACCTTTGCCGTTCCCACTTGTCTGTATAAGGGGAGACAGGCTCAGTACTCCTCTAAATATTATTTATGATAGTAATAGCAATTTCACTGCCAAAGGTCCACTTCTAACCTGTTGATATCCTTGGAGCATTACTGTTCACTGTCACCTAGAGCTGTGCTGGTCTGCTCATTTTGTTATGAGCTTTTACACAGTTAAAGCTCTAAATCTCTCATTTGAACTTCCCAACTTCTTCTTAACAAACTCTTTTGTTCTCTATTGCTTGAACATGCTGCAATCCCCTGACTACTGGTGAAGGGATTGCTGTGTCCCCTCATGCTAGGGAGCAAGGCTTTTTCAATCAAAAAGCAGCCTGTTCAGACCCTCTGTGGATGGGCAGGAGGAACTGTGCACAGAGAAGGGGCACAAAACTCTTGGAAGTACTGTCTGTCATGCATCATAGCTAGCAAGGAATGAGGTAAGAGTTCTGGGAGGTGGGCTGTCTGGGAAGGGAATGGGGAAGGCAACATGGGAGGGAAGCATAGTGTGGAGACTGACGGTGACTTTAAAATCAAATGAAACTCCAACAAGTCTTAACTCTGGAAGTTTGCCTGAGAGACAGAGTCCAGATCAGCTGCAAGTAACAGGAAAAGAAAAGCAATAGTTTGTCCCGTTGCAATTCTCACAAAAAGTTTGCAAAGAGCACTGGGTGGTGGAGAACCAGAAACTGCACATTCCAGTGGCGGGTGAGAGGAGATCCCCCATCCACCGGGTGGGATGGGACCTTTCTGGGGCTGCCAGAAGGGATCTTTCACAGCAGCACCTTTGCAAACAGCGGGATCCCACTGAGACATCATGCACACATCAGCACGCTGCTGTTGGCAGGCTGAGCCCTCCCTTTGTGGGTGCACCTTGTGGTGTCCCTGCCTGGTGGCCCACATGCATCTGAGGCTGTGCTCTGCTTGTGCTCCAGCTGGTGGAGTTGGGCCCGGAGCTGTGTGAGCACAGCGTTGCTTTCAAATCCAGCCTCTCAGCGTGGCTTGTTGGCTGAGGCACAGGGTTAGCTGGAGCTATTTGTACGTTCCGTGGTGCTGGCTCAGGTCTGGCGGGCTCAGAGCACAGCTTCCTGCTGTCCGCTGAGCAGCCATCCCTGCAGAAGACCAGGCTTTCAGCTGATGGTGTTCAGGCTTTGGCCCTTTGCAGTTTAATGCATCACACCTGCTGGAGAGCTGTCCCTCAAGCTCTGTCCTCCCTTCAACTCCACAGCCTGTTTTTTCTTTCCCCTGGGTACAGAAATTCCCACTGCTGAACCCATCAGCAGTTCATCTACACCCTGGCCCCCTCCATTCTGCTCCAGGTGCTCTAGTCTTTTCTGTACCCTCCCCACCTCCCTTTCCAAGGGGAGACATTTTCCACCCCACCAGCAGCAACTGCAGTACCCAGCTGCCAGTGAGATGCCAGACCTTCACTTCTAAGCAGCGTACACAATTCTGAGCATGAGACAATTAGGAGAGAAAGAGGGAAGGGGGAAAGTATTGACAGGAGTAAATCAAGAGAAATCATAAAGCTTAAGCAGAAAGAAAGCAGTTTGAAAGGTAAAGTATTTAGAGAAAGCCCTTTCCTGGATGAATCTAATTGTTTTGTTATCTTTACCCACCAAAGCATTTACTTTGGTTTGTCGCCCGATCCACAAACACTTTCGAGGAGATGACATTACCGAAAGGCAGGAACATCTGCATCAGCTCAGCATCCCCAAACTCCTGGGGCAGATGGTAGATAAACAGGTTACAGCCCTCTGGTCCTGTCAAGAGAAAAAAAGAGCCATGAATGGAAATTAATAGGATATGAGAAGCACATGGTGGAGATTTACTTTGGTGTCCCCTCTCTCTGACAGCTGAGGGATCACTGCAAGGAAGCAGTCTGCAGAGCCCAGACTGGATTAATGGGTCTTGGAGAAAGGGCTCCCTTTGTTCCTCGGCATGTCTGACTTTCCTCAGCTGGGAAAGAATGGCTGTGGGATGTGTTTTCACAGTTTTTCTTGGATCATCTGTTTATTGTTACCATTTCATCTTCTCTGGAAAACTGTATGTGTTTAGCAATGTGGCATCTATCCTAATGACCCTTCCCTATTCTCCTATATTGGTCTTCAACACACTTTCAGATGAACAAAGAAAGCAGAAGACCAGGAGTTCAGAAAGTCACCCAGAGGCTATGCTAACCTTCCCAGGACAAACACCTGGATAAAACCAAGAGACAGAGGAACGCAAGAGCACATGTGGCCATGGAAAGACAAAATGGAGGAATAAGAGCAAAAAGAAGGAAAGATGCAGATCATAGTTTTCCTTTGCTCTCCATAATGTCATTTAATCTGTAGAGTATTGGGTGACCGCCACTAACGCTTGTCTCTTCTCAGTGTCTGCACGCAGAAGTTTCATTATCTTTCTCATGTCTGTGGGAGGACTGTGATAACAAGTAGAACGAGATGCAGAAACCCCCAGGCTTATTTTGTTTTTAGAATTTTACATTCAGCCTCCCCAGCTTGACTCAGCCCAAAGACTCCCCCAAATCCGGGCAGTTTGGTCACATCCCCCAATTCTACAGGGTTCTTCAAAAGAGATGATAAATGGATTCAAATCCAAAATACTAGACTTCAGGACAGAAATTGCTTTTTTTTTTTTTTTTTTTTTTTTTTTTGCCTCAGTGCTGTAACAAACTTCAAAGGGTTACAGACTTCAGAGGGTGCTCGGAAAAATATCCAGAGAGGAGTCTTTCATTGGAATATGCAGTTTTGCTAAAGTTCAGACTCAGAAAATGTTCTGTTGGAATTGAATTTTGGGGTGGAAGAAGGAGAATCTGCCTCTGGCTTAGAACGAAGCTTAACAATATGACTTTTATTTTTAAGTATTGTGTATAAATACACTGAGCAAAAATCCAGAGGGAACATCTGTGTCCAAGTGGTTTTGCTGGGAAAAAAAAAGCATTTAAACCACTTGCAGTGTCCACCAGCAGAAACCTGTATAGTATCAGGAGGCTGGGATTGTTTTTTTTTTTGGGGGGGATTATTTCCAGGGGTACTTCCAGCTGCTGCCCAGCTCTGCACTGACCTCCACAGGTAACTCCAGCTCTGGTTTGCTCAGAGGGGTCAAGATGAAGGGGAATTAGTGCATGCTCCTTGTTGTGATAGTAAGAGGACAGAGAGAAATAGGGTGTCCTCCTTCCACCCAGTCCCTGTGCCTACAACCCTGCGACCTGACTGAGCTAACTTTCCCCCATTTGCGTCTGGGGCACAGTGTGGGGAAGTAAAGGGTTTCTTAATACTCTCCTTTTCCTCATCAGGGCATAATTACGGTGTCATAACACAGCAAATTACAACTTTGCCTTTCCTGTTAGGGAGAGGAGTTCGCCTAGATGCTCCCACCTTTTATTAGCCATTACTCATCCCCCCGGCTGGCAGGAGAAGTACGGCGGAGTCAGGATTCTGACAGATGCCCATTTAAAGCTCATTAAAATTCCTGGGCCTCAGCGTGATTGAAGTCACAGGCTCTCCACATTTCCTTTTGGATTAATGGAAAATGAAGCCCTAATGAATATTTGCTAAGCACAATTTTCCCCACTAATTTGCTAAAAGGACTGTCATGAAGGAACAGCTGATCCTTTGCATCTTGTGCATTTCCTAGAGGTCATGAGGATGGTGACAGGGTTTCTTCCAAATGGGGTGGATAGTGGGATGGTGGGATAATTAACTAATTAGGCACCCGGTCATCTGCTTAACTAAATTACTTTTGAACCTCAGTGGCCCACAGTCAGGTTCCCCTATTTCATGCCAAGCTTTTCATTCTTCCCTTCACCTCCTGTCTGCCTCTTCCTTAGTCTCCCAACTAAGCAACTATCCCTTCCCCAGTCCTTGCTGCGGTCCAGTTAGATGCAATGTGAAGTTATTGGCATAATAAGCTAGATATGAAACAGTCTGAAAGTGTTAAACAAACACCGACCCCCTTAGGTCTCTGTTAGGGTTGAGAAAATTCAGCCCAGGAGAAGACCACGGTCCAGAATAGCAGGGAAAATTTCATTTCTTCATTTGAACGTGCCCCAGAGCACTTCTGCTGTGGGATTTGAGATCCACATTATTATAGAATGGGTAAAATCTTGGCTTTGCTGCAATTAGTGGCAAAATTCCCACTGACATCACCAGAGCCAGCAGTTTGCTCTGTAAAACTGGCAAATTCTTTCAAAAATGCCAGCTGCATTTCCTGGGGTCTTGGATGTGTTGTGCATGAGTAGGGATTCTGCCTGCATGGGCTGAGAAACACCTACTAAGGCATAAGGCAGATCAGAAGGCATGCAATTTCATCCACACCAGGCTTAGAGGTTGGGCTTAAGGAAAAAAACAACCCTTAGCTCACCTTGAGCTCAGCTTTGTCTCACTCACAGTGCTCGGAGACAGAGAGGAAAAGACCAGGAGGAGGTGAAAGAGCGGAGGCCATCCTCAAAGCCCAGTTTTGCTCTGAAATGTGGCTGTGAAACCCATGCTGCAGCTTCCCATACTGACTCAGATATTCAAGGCCAAACTCACTCTGTTACCAACTACAGAAGATTTTTGCTAATTTCCAATGCTGAAAACTCCACCTGCTACTGAGAAACAACCTGGGGTAGTTTGATTTGTTTTATCATTCTCACATATGAAAATTCTGCTATTAGAATTTAACAAGCAATTTCTTGTTAAATCCATCCATCCGTAAGTTACCTATCACAGTTAGACTCCTTGGTAAAGAATTCACAAAACAAGCTCTCTCTCTCTCTCTCTCTCTCTCAGCCCTTCTATCTTGTTTTTCCTTTATTCCTAGTCAAGCTAATCTAGGCAGTCCATGGTAGACCACACAGTTATGTGTATGGCCACTGCTTTGTACATATCTGTATATTTTCTAGAAACTGAGTTCAAGAGTTGTTCAGCTCAGAATGCTATGAAGAGTTAAGTTAGTTCTCAGTGCACACAGGCAAGGATGTGTCCAAGGGATCAGGATCACTGGAGCAAGATCCCTGTTGGTATGGCAAAACCTCAGTGAAAACTCTAACTGTCAAGAGAAAGGTCTTATTTTGGACTGAGTTAATGGATTATTGGAGATCAGTATACTTGGCAGTTCAGGGCTGAATACAATACTATAATTCTTTACTAAGCACTTCACTTTGGTTTTCGAAAGGGCTGTAAGTCAGCTCAAAATCTAACCCTTGCGACACGTTATGAAAAGAGAATCAAGGTTCATTTCTACCCTGACACCTACCATGGATTTTGGTTTTATCGCTTTAAGTAATAGATATTTCTGCTCATTAATACACTAGAAGCACAGATAGTCTTGGTTCAGACAAAGGGAAAGAAAAGCTGTAAGAAACACATAGTTTATGAATAGTTTTTATATTACAGGCAAACCATGTTGGATAATGGAAATGCTTGTATGTGGGAACACTGGAACACATAGCAAAGGGATCTGCTGTGGGTCCTTGTTGATTTGGCTTGGTTGGACCTGAGCTGCTAAGTTATTGCTCTGCCCATGCTCCTCACCTACCAGATTGTTCGTAATTACTTGGCTTGGGGACAGCAGCCATCCCAATCTATCCTGGGTGTTCACTGTCTACATGAGTAAACTCCGCATACCTGAGCTGAGATCAGCTGTCTGTGATCACATCCCCAGCACTGTGAATCAGTGTCATAAGGAGAGCCTATGACCACAGAACTCTTCCAACAGTAACTAAAAACAGGCTGTGCCATAATGTTGCATGAAGTTTGCAGGCAGCCCTTTGGTTGGATGCACAGTAAGTGGCATATACACCTCACCTCTACAGCAAACACTCAGAGGCTGTAACTTCATTGCCTTCTCTGCATCTACTTGCTATTCAAGCCCTCAACATATTTGAGTGCAGGAGTCACAAGCCTGCATCACTTTATTTTAATGTGTATTTCTGAGTTTCAGAAATTATGTCAAGATGAATAATACCATACAAATTTGAAATTACCCCCAAGTTTTGTCTGGTTGACATGGTCTGAATGAAGACTTTGTCTTTACCTTTGATCGTTGTCATCTCTACCTTTGATTGCTTTGGATCTGTTCCACCCTATGCACCCCATCCGCTGCCAGCAGCCTCAGCACTCATGTGGAAGCAATGACTAATCTCTACGGGAATGATGCAGCAGCCAAGCACTTCTGGGCTTGTTATCCAACCAGGATCCAGGAGCTGAGAGTTAGTATAGTTATTAACAATGTGATCATCGATGTTATTGTTGTGGTAGGGCTGGTTCATTAACAAATCAATGTTTGTGCACATCCTTGCAAACATAAAGCACTCTTTTCAGCACCAAGCATTGTTATTATTAGTTACCTCTTGCTGCATCTTCCTGTTAAAGGTTAGAGGGACTTAAAGGTCTTAACTCTCTGCTAAAACAGTGTTGTGCCTTAGAGATTCTCCCTCTAGCAAACAGTAGAGAAATCCACAGCAGCTAAACGCTGCAGGAAAATGGAGGACACTGCGAATGGCAACCTGCATTGGACCAGGAGTTCATCTTATATATCTGGTCCTCAACCATCCTCAAGCCCAGCTGCTCATGGGAAGGAGCAAGGAGTTATAAGATAGCTTGTCCACTGGGTGACGCTCACCCTCAACCCAGAGAGACACACTGTGCCTGCCAAACTCAGGGGTCTTTGGGCAGTGGGTGTTCAGAGTGTGCACAACAGCTATATCTTGCTTCTGAGTGTTCCTGGCACAATGCTATGCTAAGCAAAGATCTGCTCGCCATTTTGTCCTGTGCTTAATCTAGCCCCAGTAAGTAATAAAAAGCAAAGTCCTTCAGCATGGGGGAAACATCTCTGTAATGATACGTTACGTCTGTGCATCTGTTCTCACAGCAGGGACGTGTACTAGAGCTAATCAGGAGCTGGAAGTTGTGTTCCCCAGGAAATTCTGACATCGGAAAAAAATTAATTCCAAATTAGATCGAAATGCCAACATTTCTAATTTTCTCACAAAATGAGATTTCTCCCTCAAAGTAGTTCTAGGCCATCAGAATGTTTTAGTTTGATAGCACAATCTTGATTCATTTCACTCTGACTGTTACACTACATTAAAATATTAAATGTCACAATATATATATAATAGCACATATAACATAGAATATATCTGAATTAGTGACCTAATAGAGGATAAAAGCTGAAATTTATTTTTCTAAATGAGGATCTCTACAATAGGCTGAAGCACCTGACTTAAACGCCTCACTTAGGCAAGCAGTCTCCCCTTCTAGTCGAGTGAGAGAAGTGGACTCCCTGGAGGACGGTTGGGATTACCTGTATGTGTTTCCTCTGAGGATCCCACAGTTCCTTGCTGATAGTAAAGGAAACATGAGGGACTCCTTTCCTCATTCAGGCAAGCCTTTGGGTGCAAAGCATTACATGACATGGATATCTCCCAAAACATTTACATGCAATAATGGGAGATTCAACTCTCCTAACTTTTCATGTCTCCAGTGCAGCCTGTCCTATAGACTACATAACCCAGGCTCCTCTCACAGTCAATGTAAAGAAATAGGTACCTTTGCTATATGATTCATCTCATCCTGGTACAGATAATATGCTCTAAAAGGGATGATTTCTGTTTCCTGATTATCAAGGGAGGCTGAAAGGACTCTATCAGCTCCACTAAATAGCAGGTGTCCGAAATGACATCACTGGCTTCTAATAAAGGGCCACCAGTGCTTTGTTTCCTATTAAATTCTTTATTCTAATGCAATTGTGGTTTTGATCCACAATCTTGTTGGCTGTCTTTAACAACCCCCACTGGATGTTATTGCCTATGTTGCTACCAGGCCTTTCCATGGCCCATGCACATCAGCATGCTCCCATCCCTGGGGGCTGAGAAGACAGATCTCAGCAGCTATTCCCCACAAGGATGTTCACACGTATTATAGTTAGTGCCAATGATGCCACATATGGAAATTGAGAAAAGACTCAGTGGACCAGGGATTCAAAGCAATGGGGCATTTAATGGATGCTCTCTAGGTGTGTGAGAAGGGGAACCAATGTGGTGGGGATGGCATGCTGGGTCCAGCAAGGAGAACAGACCCTTCACTCACCTTCTCTCTGTTGCTGTGGGATCATGGGAGGCGGCTGTGGGAACGCTTGGCTAATCTGGCCATAAGCAGCAGGATAAGCAGCTATGGGGGAGAGAAAGGGAGAGAAGAAAGGACACATTTCAGTGCTGGGAAGCACGGAGCTTTCATGTCAACAATCACACCAAGCTGGAGGTGGGCTTTCTCTCTGTATTTTAGCCTCATACAGCCTGAGATGCAGTAAAACATCACAGTGGTGATCCAGGTGGTGGCACTTGGCCCCGAAGATCCAACCTCCCTTCAGCATCCTAACAGTAGCACTGAGGACAGCCACACGGTCTAAATGGGGGTCTCCACTGAGATCTCCCCCACCAGAGATGTGTAACCATCCCTGATGGTACCACAAGCACGCTTGCTGACGAGCTCAGCACATTGATGCCCGTGCTGGCAGTCACGTGCAGTGCCCATGCACGTTTCCTTGTGTAATCTCTTTTGCACTCTGATTATTTCACATGCTCATAGCAGCAGTTCACACGTGTATTTCCTCTCTCTTACTGTAACCTTCATATACACACACCCTGTGTAGGCACACTTGTGCATACACTCTCAGATATATATTTCCTTTCATGTCTACAGACACTTTCTCTTTCACATCGACACAGTGGAAACAGTGTGCGGCAATTAAACAATTTTCCCCACCTCAGCTCCCCCACCAAGCAGACAAGGGGAGCCATTCAGTACCACAGATGGTAGATGATGTGCCTTGCTGCTAAAAATACAGAGTACGGGTCGCCTGTGAGCCCAGAGAGAGGGGGATAGGGGCCATGTGTGTGCAGAGGGGTTAATTAACAGCTCAAAGGGTTGAGCTGCTTCCCATCTATCAAACCTCACAAGCAATAAATGACAATACCTAAAACACCGGCAAATGAAGCCCTACATGGAGAATTAAATTAAGTTTCCAGATACAGCGCTGACATGAGATAATAGCCATTCCTCAGCGGGAGCCCGTGATTGCTCCAGTTACCACAGGAAATAATGACTTTGGGGTGGCAGCTTCCTCGCAACGTTGGCCATGGACACCTCGCAAGGGGAGGCTGAACACGGCAGGGTCGTGATCTGCACCAGGTCACTTTGGCTGGTGTCAGTCCATCAGCCGCAAAGGAGCAGCTCCGCGAACGGGGCAATGTGAGAGTCAGCAAAAGCTGACCCACTGGAAGTCGTGAAGAAGCTGTCGAGGAATCGGGAGTATGTCTGCAGCTTCTAAGCAGGCCTCAGACTAACTAGCTGGGATATGGCCAGCGGTGCAGTGAGGCTGACCCCAGAGACGATAGCTTTTGGGGTGTGCCTGGTAGCCCTGGGTTCAGCAGTTGCACCTCCAGCCACACCAGAGCTAGCCAGTGCTGAGGTGTCTCATGCATGGCGAACCTGCATACCCTACAACATGGGGATGTGCAGACATCCCAAACCCTGCCAGGGACAGCAGGGTCTGGCTGCCCATCTCCACTGCTCACTGCAGCACTCAGGAAACACCCAATTTTTTTGCTACAGAAAGTGGCCCCCAAATCAAGTGTCCTGATCTTCCACTTGTTCATTGTGCTAAGGAGATCCGACCTGGTCCTGTCAATGAAGCTGCACCAAGACGCAGGTCAGTGGGAGCCTTTCCCTGGTGTTTTATTGTTGAGGATTGCCTCCTCAGGGGGAGAAGACCCTGGGTCTTTGTTTGTTTTCATGAGTAGTGCAAATTTAATCTGAGGATCTGTGGCCCTGGTGTCACTGTCTCAGCAAACTCCTCGCTTGCCCCAGCCCCTTTAGGTGTGTTCAGAGATTAAAGGCTTTAGAGGAGAGAAAGATTTATTGGGAGAAAGTGTTAATACTAACGACCTGCGTACTGCTGCACTCCAGCGTAGGCTTGCTGCAAGGGGTCTGCTGCAGTGGGGCTCTGTGCTGTGGAGACAGAAGAGAGAGAAGGAATTAAGGGATTAAAACATGACGGATGCTCCCCCTTTCTCTTCCCCCATCGATGGGTGGTGTGGGACAGACAAACCCAGAGGCTTAAGCAGCTTGCTTGCCCTACAGACAGTGTGGTGCAGTACCCCCATAATAACAGTCCCCCAGCTGTCCATTACCCTGTGCGACTTCAGAGCAGAAGGCAGACAAATTTTTCCTCTCTTTTCCCAAGTTTAAATTATAGACCACCTCTACTCATACAGATTTTTGGCATTGCAGCAGTCAACCCCAAAAAGCCCTCATCTTAAGCCAGGACTGATGCTGTGCTAGGTGCTGCGCACACTCAGATCTCAGTGATGGCTACAGGCGCATAAAACTTTCAATCAGAGCAGAAAACAACAGGGGCATAGCAGGAGGAAGGAGAAGAGAACAAAGCACCGGCTCCTTCCACCCTGACATCCCTTCGAAGGACCACGCTGCTGCCGGGAAGCCCCCTGCCTGGGGAGGAGAGGCTGCTTGGAGGGGAGGGGGACACCACTTGTCTGCTCCAGGAGGATGCTGGGGATCTCTGCGTAAAGCATGCAGTCCCTAGCTGGCTTCAAAGTGCATTTTTTCCCTTTACAAGTGTGCATTCCTCCCCCTAAAACTGTTTATTTTTGTGAAACTTTGAAGTCTAGCTCAAATACAACCAAAGCTAGTTAAGATTTCTTTTTTTTCCTTTTCCCCTTTGGTTGATAGGGAGAGAAGACAGAGCAAATGAGAGAGAGTGAAACGTGTTGGATAAGCTCTTTCTTTATCTGCAGCAATAAAATATTTAAAGCAAAGCTTGGCTGAACCTCCAGTCCAAATGTCACCTTGGCCCTAATATTTCACTTCTTGTTATGAGTTTAATTTGTATTTATTGGTGCTGCATAGTTCTACATTTATTCAGTCCCTCCAGCTTCATACTTTTAGGATGACCCCTAGGGAACTGCTGCTTTCCCCCCTCCTTCCCACCTTCTTCCCTCCTACAAGAGGAGAGGTGTAGCTGGAGGAAAGGGCTTGGAGGGTGCACCCGATGGGGCCTCTTGGAAGGAAATCTGCTGGTGCTGTTGACCTAGCCAAGGAGAGAGACTGGCTAGATGCCAAAGTGCGTGATGTGGTGGCAAACATGAGTGCTACGAACCCAGGGAACATGGACAAAGTGCTTTGTTACAGATGCAATTATGGATTTGATCCTTAATGGCAAAGATTACCATTGATCATGATGGCAGCTTGTAAGGTCTCCTAGAACATTTATCAACACAAGTGCAAAGAGGAATGGTAAGACCAAACTTGGAGGGGAGAAACTCAATTAGCTGGCTAAGTCTTGGAGGCTCCTGTTGATTATGGGTATTACTGGGTCATTGGGGTGGTCACAGGAAGAAACAGGTGGGATTGCAGTCTTAGGCTGGAAGATGGCTGGTTGAATTGCTTTGGCAGGAGGGACCTTTGACAGGTCCCACAGTACGCATGTGAAATGAGAAAGCACTGCATTACTGTAAGGATTTGCACCTCTTGAAAACGGGCATGAGGAGAATTCCTTAAAACCCCTGGAGATCAGTGGAAGGCATAGTAGGGATGTAACGCTGTATTTGTCAGGTGTAGATGTTTCAGGAAACTGGAGGAAATGCTTGCAAAGTAAAAAATCTGTTTTCTACTTACTTCTCCCTTCTTGAAGAAGGGAGTGACCAAAGTCTATTCTTTTTAACCTCTGTTCAAACCTGTTTTCCTCTAAAAACAGGCTGTTGAGCATATTGCTCCAGAAGAAAACTGAATGGTTATGAAAGGCAGAGTGATACAGCAGTTCCTGTGCTCCCCTGGGAGAAAGGATCTTAATAACTGGGACCACCCAAACAGACCATGTGCTGTCACATAGAAGGTACATCCTGAGCAAGGTGAGAAAGGAGACGTGGTAGAGGGAGCAAATCTTTATAACAGAATTATGGTCCTGCAGTCTGAAGGAAGGAGATGATCTACTGTGCCTGCCCCAAAGGCAACTGCCCTTTCTTGGTGGTACCCATCTGCTTACTGAGATAAAAAAAGAAATTCTCTTCGCTGCTTGGGAGATACACTCGTAGCATTTCCTTTCCCTGCCCCAGGTTAGCCTAGCTGGAGCAGAAGGTCACACCTGTCAGAAACCACAAATCAGCTTCCCAGGAGGGCATGGTGTAGGACGAGACACCAGTCCCCAAACTGGGCTGCTGGGGCTTGCAGGCTGGTGCAGAGCACCTAGCTCATGTCCTGGGGTGTTACAGCAGGATGGCTGCTGAACATTTCTTCCAAGGTGTCCGTGCTGACATTGCTCAATCTGCAGGCCATGCAGAAAGACAGAATAAAAGCTGAGCCTGGACTTTGGCATGCTGTTTCCTTCTCTGACATGCTGGCAATTAGCAATGACTGCCTCTTTATTGATACATGGAGCTGTACCTATCCAACTGTGGTCCTTTACTTTTTTTTTCTTTTCTTTTTTTTTTTTTCTGTGCCTTAGATGGGCATGCATGGAAACTGCCCGTTCTCCCAGCTATACCTGAGTCTGCATCCCGTCCACGGGGTCCTACAATGACAAAACCCTCCAAAGAAGCTATTTTATCTCTGGCTTCTCGGGCCTGAGAGTGTAGGCTTTGTCTTTCTTGAAGGGAATCTGATGCTTCTCCTGATTTTGCTTTGAATCAGAATAAAATCTTTTTCACAATTAACACCTTTCCCTGGACCCAGCTCTGGTCTTAGACCTTTAAAATGGATTAAATCATGGTGGGGTTGATCACTTCCTCAGAGAGAATGGGTGTCAGCAGCTCCAGAAGCATCACATCATCTGGATGATGAACATGGTGTCCTAGGACAGCTGTTGTCTTTGTGCTAGTGCTATAAACTGAGTGGGACCTCTCATCTCACTGGGGAGCTGCTCTCCTTACCCCATGTGAGGATATCTTGCGTCTCTATGGAGCCATACTCTGCCCATCATAAGTAAGCCATTCAGTGTAGGTAATATGTGCTGAAAATCACCGTTCACCTTTAAGATTAAATATTAAAACTGGGCAAATGCTTTATTTAAAGGGTTTGGAACAACAGGCATTTAAATGCAGCCTTTTTCCCTCCCACACAAAGCTTTTAGAGTTCATTATTTCCTTGAGCCTTCAGGACTTGTCAGCAAGGGGAGTATCTAACTGGGAGTTTCTTTCTCAAGAGACTGTTTTGTGCCCCAGATTACAGAGAGAACTTCCTCCTGGCTCACAGCACATGCAAGTCAATGAGATAACTCATCCCTTGATTTCAGTTAGCTTTGATCCATGCTGGGAATCATTTCCTCCCAGGTAAAGAAGATGCAAGGTGTCTGTGGCTGACCTGACACTCGGGACTGCAACACTGGCCCAAGAGTCCCTGGATGCTCTTGAAAAGGAGCAAGGCAAAAGTAGCTCAGGGCTGTAGCACCAGATCCCATGGGGAGGCAGCAACCCCCCAGTTCGGTGCTCTGTTTTATTCAGAGCCTCATGCCCTACCTTGGCTGTTTGGGAGAGGCAGTTGTGGCGATTCACCACCTGCAAGGATTTAACTTGGGAGTTCTTAAAAATAAAAGTGATGACCTTTGCTCACTGAAGAATTCATCTTCCTTAGCTCCGAAGGCGTGTTTACTCAGCAAATGAAGATGTGACTTCAGTACAGTGGATGTGCCCATGCTGGCCAACACGGGCTAGGAAGATGCAGGGACACAGGCTCCAGGCTGGCTGGGTACCCTGGCATGAAGCCAGGGTAGCTTGGGCAGCCATGAGCATATCTTCCTGCTGCCACTCGCTGTGCCAGATGAATTAAACTTAGTGAAGGGCATAACCGCCTGTTCTCCCAGCTGTAGTATGGATGAAGCCAATGGTTGGTATTGATCCAGAAATCTCAAGACACTGATTAGACATTTGAGGAAGTTGTGGACATGCTGTGTTCAGCAAAGTGACAGCCCTCCTACATACTAATGACCAGTGTGAAGTTCAGGAAGGGCTCAGATGTATGAGGGACTCATGATCCAGAGCTAACCTGCCCCAGGGTTGTTTGTAACTGTAGGCTGGAGCGTAACGTATGCTAAAATTCATAGTGGCGGGGAGATGTAAATCATTTTTGTGTCTCAGCAAGACACAAGGAGGGAAGGCTGCTTTACTCTTTGGTAAGATGCACATAACGTAATATGATTGTGCTCCTTCAAGGTAGATTTACACTGTCTCTGTGACCCCTTCTCCCCATACAGCTGACAAGTCTTCTCTGTTACTGCAAATATTAGTTGAAGTTAGTGTGGCAACAACCAATGGATCTGATATCCCTGGGATATGATAGACAAAATTCAGAGGTGGGGAAACTTTCTGCATTTTGAGCTTTTCTTTCGACTCTTTATGAATAGTTCTGAATTTTTCAAGTATCCTTTTCAAGAGAGTGACCACTGAATTCCGATAATGGTTACACACTGTCAAAAAACCAAACCAAACAAACATCCATGCAAACATGCATAATAATGCTGCACCCCTGTTCCTGCAACTTGTCCTCACAAGCACTCCCAATAATGGTGCTCATTTCATAGACGACATGTTGTCCATGCTGTTTGTTCTGGGGTTCCAGTCCACCGTGATCCAGAAGGTAAATAGCTAAGTAAGGCCAGGTAAGACCTATGGGAATGTAGGGGACACTAGACGAGGAACAAGAACATAATAAAGGACCTACAAGGGCTTTTGGACCAGAACAAGTGCACGTCTATGTTGTAACATCAGGCAGAGACCTCAAATGTGTACAAATTTGCCCATAGATACCACTTGAAATAGCTTTCCTTGTCGTCATATTCATGAAGATCTTAGGACCAATATACAGGCACTTGAGAGATCAAATTTGATGTAATGTGATTAAATGGGGATCAGCCGGTGAAGTGAAAAAAAGCAGAGAGGCTCCCGAGAGGCCAGAGGACAAGTATCAATCACATCAGCCCCACTGAAGTTAGTGTAGCTGTTTTGCTTTACAGAAGCTGAGGATCTGGCCTTGCCAGGGCAAACTAAAGGTGTACTGTGAAAACAGATGCTAATAGTAACTTCATTTGGCAGCTCAGGGCAAGAGCCTTATCCCTGGACATTGCCTCTATATTAATTTGATAATTTCCATATCTCCACGGGAAAAATTCTGCTCAGATACTATTGTCTCTTTGCAAGACAATCCTGGCCAAGATGCCACAAGGTGACCATGGCAGATAACCTTCCATAAACCTGGAGACATAAAACAAGCCAATGACCTACTATATAGCCATAAATATAAATTTAACGAAGGCAGCACTTATTCATTAGGCAGAAGTCAAGAAATGACTCCCAAGTCCTTCAAAGAAAGTAGATCTGTTAATGTCACTTTCTGAATCCTCTGCCTGATGCCAAAAACCAGGGATGATTTCCCAAGTCAGCACGAAATACCAGTGCTTTAAAATTAACACCAGGAAGCTTTCTTACTACTGATATAACTCTAGATTGAAGCCCAACTTTTTAAAGGAGCATTCAGCTAGTGTTAGACCCCACATTTAGCTTTTGTCAAAGAATGAAAGGATGGAGGTGGCAGTAAGAAGCACACTGTTACAAAAAATAAAATTAGTTTAAGGGATGTTCTACAAGGAATCCCTTCTGAGATGCCTGTAGCCCGGCTATGGTACCTGCAGCTGAGCTGTTACACGGGTGCCCCAGGTGAAAATGGTTGTAGGACAGAGGGCTGGAGTCTGCTGTGGTGCTCAGGGACGAAATGAGGAGGAACTGCACTGAAGCCAGTGGAGGTGGTGAGGAACAACAATGCTGATTACTGCCTGGAAGCAGAAGACCCATTTCTCTGAGAGACAAAATAGGGTCTGGCAAATTTTGGGCCCCTACACACGCTAGGATTTTACTGTGGTAGAAGGGGTCAGCAAACCTTCCACCTATACGATATACCCTCGAAACTCTTCTTTTCACTGACTGCATTTCCTGGCAGTCATGCTTTATTTCACCTACTTCACCCTATTTTCCAGCACTGCTCCCTTCACTGATCTACAAAAGCATGTTATCACCTCGATCCACAGCTTTGTGCACTGCCCCATCTATTCATTCCTCTGACAGACCCAGGGGTATCTTACACCTCTCCCTGGACCTGTCTCTGCAGCCTCTGGGAGGGCGGATGCGGGGTGCGGGGCGATCAAATGGAGCCAGTGCTGCTCAGTCAGGGTGGTGGGGAAATAAAATAATGATAGCACGACAAATCTAAGTGAAGGCCAGGATTAAAATAAATAAATAAATAACCGAGTGGGAGGGCTCTATTCACCTTCTCCTTAAATCCAATTTAAATCACTCTCTACAGCCCTAATCTATATCCATAATTATATCATTTCGTACAACAAGCTTGCGAGAGGTCTTAAGAAATTTATGTAGATTAAAATTCATGGGTGCCATAGTACAGATTCCATATTATTAAGATTGATTAGGACAGCTGATGCTGTGATTAAAGAAGCCAGCGTTTACTGTTGTAATTAATTAGGTATTCAGACACAACAATAACTGCAATAATAGAAAGAATGTGCTGATCCGGCAGAAAACGGAGACTGATTCTGTGTTTTATAGTCTCGTTTTTGTCATTTAGGACACCACTCAGTCAAAGACATGTTGTCCTATTGTCTCTTCCTGTACAGATCAGGGGAGCCATGAAACCCAGGGAATTTGTGCCCCCCGCTCCATCTTGTGGGTTAGAAACATCTTTTTGTAGCTTCCTCAGGCATAGGAGATGCATGTTTGGGACCAGAAACGGCCATACTACGTAATTCATATAGCGCATCCCTGGAAATCAGGATTATCCTCAGTATGTTCTTAATAGGCCTGCCTCCAAGCCTCATCCACAATAGGGCCCCTGCTGAGACGGGTGCTGTGCAAACACACAATAGGAGTCATGTCTGCCCATGAAGAGCTTCCAGTGGGCAAAGCAAGAAAGACATAGAAGACTCAGAAATGCGGCAAGGTGAAGGTGGTTGCCCAAGGTGATGTACTAATTCAACAGCAGAGACAGGACCAGGCTTCCCTCCTGTTGCCTGAGCCCATAAACACATAAATCGTGGTCAGGTTTTTAAAGCTATTAGGGCACTTAACTCCATATTTTTTTGGGAGCTTGCTCTAAGTCACCTCTGAAAAATAAAGCTCAAGGTGTTAACTCACTTAGGTGCCTCTGGAAACTTTAGCGCAGTGCCTGCTTTGTATTTACACCTTCTTCCAGATCAGAGGAGAAAACACTTTGGCTCTGGAAAGGCTCCCACAGCTGCCTTAAACAACCTCATTCATTATGGCTGCAGCGTGATCGTTGAAAGTACACAGCATCATTAAAGTAGCTTAGACTACAATTGAAGATGGCAACTTATTATATTTTTAATGAGTGCATTCCTTCACTTATTTATTTTACCAGTAAAGCGTGGTTTATGGCACGTGGCAGATTGTTACAAATGGGTCAAATAAATGCTTCCCAGTCATAATGATGTTTCAGGAGCTCACTGTTGCATTTTTTGAACTGCTGATACAGAATATGAAAGGGAAAGCTCTCACTCAGGGGCTTAGGGTGGACAAACACAATGAAGCTAAAGATTTCCTATAGCAAGCAACCTAGCCTCAGGGCTGCTGAGCCAGGTAATTTCTAGGGCATGGTGCATGACCAGACCAAATGCTATGGGGCTTGGCTTTCATCCTGGACCTCCTACAGGTGCAGGAAGGTCACTCCTTGTCTGTTCTTCTCATTCACCTGCTCTTGAAACTCTGTGTGACCCCTTTGAAATGTCAGGGCATGTGCTGGGGCAGGGGAAGCCAGTCCCTTTGTCTGCCTGTACAGAGGAATCCCTGGTCCTGGCCAATGCCACCAGATGGTGTCTGTTGTGATCGGGACCGACCCTGTGACTGACTGTCCTGGAGCAGCAGCCTGCCCATCAGCAGTGCTGCTAGCCAATTGACAAGCTAATAGATAAGGCTGTCGTATCGGCATGCCGGCAACTCCTCCCAAACAAAATGAGTTTGGGTAATGATAATAATTACAGGTGGAGTCTGAATCCTGTCTCTGCTGGCAATGGGTGAAACTGGTTACTGCCTGATAGCTCTTTGCTGAGCCAAGGAAAATGAATTTATTGTGTTTCGTCAGTTCCTAAGACATGAGCACAGGAATTCACCCGTGGGGGACACCTTTGCTGCCAGTCTCAGCTGTGGCTTGGAAAGGCTTGGCTGCCTAGTAGTACTGACAGCTAGTCCTCACCAGAGAGAAGTGGGCCTCAAGTAGTGCATGAAGCGGAGTTAGCTGTCTTGCTAGCCCAGATGTGCCCACTGCATAAGCAACAGGGAGTGGAGGGACTTCTGCAATGTCTGCAATGAGAAGTTATAAAGCTATTCCTGGCAGTGATAGGCAGACAGAAACAGAGCCATGAATGAGGCAAAGTATTTATAGTGTATTATGGACAGCTGAGGGAAGTCTTCTTTTATAGTCCTCAGTTACCAGTCTAAGTGCACTGAAGAACCCAGCATTCTGGAAAACATTCCCCCTCTGAAGCTCCTCAAAGTCGCCTTACCACTGGGTCCACCCCTGGCTCTGGTTGGGCTGGACATCCCCTGGCCCGGGATAGTATGGGCTATATTCATGCTTCCTTCCTGGGCACATCACTGGGCAGAAGATAACAAAGCAGCGCCCACTCTTTTCTGAGTGCTGTGCTCTGTGCCCCCTGCCAGTTCCCTTATTCTGAGTCACTGAACCCATGACAGCTGCTCCTGTCTCTCTCGTTTGATATCCTTAGATCTCCCAGTTTTCTCCTCTCGCTCTCCTCTTCTCTTCCCGAGGAGGCTTTATTTTTGCAGTAGGCATTTTGTCTAGATCCTCACAATGCAATCTAGTAGGGGCAAGACCCATTCCTTGAGAGCAGAATTTTGATGGTGCGAAACACAGCAGAAACCAGTGCAGATGGCCTCCACTGTTATTGTAGGTCACACACTGTTACAAGGGAGGCACCGGGCTCTTGGTGGCTGAGAAGTGTTGGCAGAAGAGCGCCATCCTTGTTACTATGATGAATGTGAAAATGGCAAATGCTCTTGTGCTGCTGCAAAGTGACTTGCCAGATCATGGCACAATAGACTATGCTCTTTGTCCCCACTATGTGTTGTGACACATTGCCATGTTCAATAGCTCTGCACGTTGAAAGATTAAAGGGCAGGCATTAGTGCACAAAAAGGCTAAATCTCCAGAAGGACTCATACTACTTGAAGGAGAAGATTTTGCTCCCTTGTGATTCTGTCCATGCCAAAAAGTGCCCTGTGAAGCATTATGTACATATTGGTTGAGCTTGGAGAGGGTGTGAGCATGGCTTGCAAAGAGTATGTCTGCAAGGAATTGTTTTCTGGTGGTGCTGCATGGATCCGTAGTCCAACCAAAGCCACAGAAAGAGAGAACTCCTGCAGACTCGAGCTGTGATCAGAGATCTGGTGAGTAGGGATGTCTGACCTACTCTTGCCTTTGCCCCAGAGTCACGGGAGTTTCAGTAGTGAAAAACCTAAGACCTAAAAGATAGCGTGTGTCTGTTCCTGCTCCAGACAAAGGGAATATTAAAAAGAGCATTGGTGAAGACAGAAAAAAAATAGTGAAACTACAGGGCAAATAGAATTACATGATTTGGACCTGCTTTTATAGTGCAAAGACTGGAGTTCTGAAGTCATTTAGATGCAACATCAAAAATATTATAGCTAGACACAAAGGTGGACATGTAGACAAAGTACACAATTAATGGGATTTATTTGGGTCTGAATGATGTGGATGTCATGCCTCTACAGATTTTGATGGTCCTGTTTTGCTATTTTCAGGCAACAAACCACATTCTGCTACAGGATATAATGGTCAGAACCCACATTTCAGTTTTTTTTGTGGAGTATGAAAGAGTATCTGAGAGCAAAATTCAGGCATTAAACAATATATAGCAAGTCATAACCATAGCAAGACTACTCTTGCTATGGTTACATACATAATACTGCAGCACTCTTGGCCACTTTCCGAATGAGAAATATATCATAAAAGAAAATTGTTTGGAAGGAAGATGCTGACTTTGAATAGGGACTGGCATGTTCTTTTCTTCTCTATAGCGTTAGTGCAATTGCATGCTTAGCTTTAATATTTTATTTCTACCCTTGCATTCAGAAATGCAGAACCACAGGGCAGTGCCAATAACAGATGTTACAGAGGAAAGTGCGAAAAATCCCATAATGAACAATGATGAAATAAGCTGCCCAGTGATGAAAATTTCTTTCTAACCCCAAGCAATTAGTGGCTGGATTATATCATAAAACATGAAGGTTTGTGTCCTTTCTACATTTTTATCCAGTCTAATGTGACTGTGGATGTTCTCATTATCCACATAAATGTCTAATCCTTTTTTTTTTTTTTTTTCTTAATGCTGGTAAGCTCCAGGCCTCAATAAAGCCTGTGGCAAGGAATAAAGTTTTGGAGAGTGCATTAATGCTCATGAGAAGGAAGAGAATATGATGGAGCAAACACATGACGTGTCCTACACCTAACCTGCTACAAAGGATCTTGTTGTCAGGATTTCATTGCTAGTGGGGACAGGCAGAAATAAAATGAGCGGTAAGGTTCTGGCTGACCAATTTACACCTCTGCTATCACTTAGGATGTCACTGGGTTATGGGGAAGCTGAGCCCTAGGAAGGCCCAATGTATTGCTGAGGACATGCCGAGATAAATTCCAACTTCACACAAAACAAAATATTTGGAAGTCAGCTCTACTGGCAGAGAGCAGACCCTCATCCTGCAGGGAAGTGAAGCAAGGATGACTTTTACCTTTCAGTGTGTTAGGCTTTTGGTGTTTGTGCAGGGACTTACTGTAGACTGCTGGCTGAATGAGTCTCCAAAACTCAGAGAAGATCACATTAAGGCCATTGACTTTCATATAATCTTAGATGAAATACCTAACTCAAAGCTTTCTTTAATTATGGGAGTATTTGGAGGTAGTAATGAAAGCTCAAATCATTATGATTCATCTAGAGAGATCATATTTTCTCTGATATCTGCAGTAATGTATCATGGAAAATTAGCTAAGAAGCTAGATAAAGCAGAAAAGAAGATATATGTAGAAATGGATGGATAAACAGAGAGATGACAGACTGGCAAACAGGTAGATGCTTAGATGAACCAATGGATATATTTATATCACCCTAAAGATAGGGTGTTTTCTTGCTGCGGTGGCTGATCTCACTGAGCACACTAAGGCTTCCTTCAGTCTTCTGATGCCTCCCCATAAGCTACCAAGAGCTCCCCATCCCTCTAACCTGCTACAAACTTGTACACATGTCTAACTTCTAGCACAGTAAGTCCCTTGATTTCAATTGTGCTTAAAGTTGAACTTATAGCTAAATGTTTACAAGTTGTGTGTGGGAAGAAATTATAACTATTTTTTCAATACTCTTGATATTTCTGGGCTTTCCTTTGCTGCATTCACAGTTGTTTTGTGTTCTTTTACTTTTTTTTTTCCAGTGACTTTGAGCAGTAACTAGGCAAGACTTTTGTACTTCTGCGTTATGTGATATTTTTCCTTGTAGCTCATAAAGTCCCAAGTGATGTTGAATCTTCTGAGTTTTCAGGACTGGTTGAGATGGAAAGATTTTTTTTTTGTTAGGGCTTTTGCAGGATTTTGTTGGAGTATCTGACTGAATGTTTGACTTCCTAACAAAGTAGGTTAATCTGAGTGTCCCAGGGTAAAATACACCTTTGCCAGCTGGTGACTAGGATCAATTAGTAACATTTATTTAGAATTTTATTGTTATGATTGGTATTATTAGTATGTGTACACCAATTGGTTAGGGAAATCTTTCCAGCAAAAGCACAGCCTGGAGCAGAGGGCTGCATCAAATCCTGAGGACCATGGAAAAATATTAGTGCACATTAAGGAACCCTAAGTTCTTGGTGATTACAGCTTCAACGTGTTCATATATTTCCTAAGTACCAGTACAGAGGCAGGTACCTATTCTTTAATCTGCCTCATTCATTCGTGACTGCTAGGACTTGCAAAATTACCCCTTCAATACTGGATCTTTTGAGCTTGTCACAGTCTGAATCCTAGCAGCTGTGCCTCAGTGGTGAAGCTGAGCCAGTTCTGTGGCTGTGTTGAAGGAGCTTCAGTCTCCAGACCTGGTAAGGCAATAGGGCTTGAATGCAGCTGTTCTTTTCAAGACCAGCACCCATCGCCTGTGCCCATGGTCTGAAAGTACAAGGTACAATCCTTCTGAAGCATCTTACACTACCTCAGATGTAGACAATTTCCCTATGACTGAAGAAGCAGGTTGTGGTCTGGCTTACCTGGATAAGGGTGGATGCCATTAGCAAACACGGCTTCTGCGGCGGGCTGCCCATTAGCCTGCGGCGGAAGGCCAGTGAAACCATTCACCCCAATTGGAGATGGGATGCTAGGCACCGCTGGTGCAGTTATACCAGGAGGCGTGCTTCCACCTGCAAGTGGGGAGAACACAAAATTAAAGCTGATGAGTACTCGAAGCAATAACTACCTGGAGAAAGCTACTGACACAACAGCTGTGACCACCACGCAGAAGCCCTCTGATAACTCAAGAAACGAAAAATCTTCCAAATTTTTTCACCAACAAAGGGACTGCTCACACCATCACAGGATAAACTTGTCATTGCTCCCCTATTTGGAAAGCACTTAACATAAGAAAGGCTTGCAAAGCTTCCTTCAACAGAGAGGCATGTTCTTGGTGATCTACCTCTAGACTAGATCCACAGCTAAAATCAAGTCATAGAAGACAGTAGGAATATCACGCTTCCTCCTCAACTCTCTCCCTGGAGCACTACATGTTTAATGGCTTAATAAGCAGGCATTTCTTTCCTAGATATCATTTAGCACCAAAAGAAAATTCACAGTCCCACCTTTCTACAGTTTCTCTTTGGAGATGTCAGCTTTGTGGGCGTAGTGATTTCCAGGGCTACTCTTTCTGCACTCTCTCATGAATACACATTTAACGTGCAAACTAAAGTTCCTCAGCATCAGAGATGCTGAAAAGATTTGGCAAGTTGATTTATAGCCTAAAGGCATCCCTTGATACATTTTTTAGTGTTGCTGTTTGGCCCCAGCCTGACTTTGTAGAGTTTTAGTAAGGATCTCCCACTGAAAAGGGGCAAAAGTTGTGCTAGATTTGTTTTTTCATGGAGCCATACTCCTCCCCTTCTTCCCAGCTCCCTGCCTTGGGGGGCTGCAATGCTGCTATTTCAGAGAAACAATTTAATCTGTATGTTTTGGGTGGGATCCTGTGAAGAAGGATCTTCACACTGGTGAAGAAATCTTAAATTTCTGAGGGGAGAATAAAATCTCTCTGCTATCTTATTGTCTTCTCCTATGTCAGTTTAAAATGACTGGACAGTCTGTGTTTCTTGAATCATTTTCAGGATGTTTCTGGACACCCCACATTAGTTTTCAATACATATGAAATCATACTTTTCTCTTGCCAACTGTGGATGAAGTTAAACTATCTTATCTTCAGCAATATCCTTCTGTGTCAGGGTATACTACTGACTGAAAGTACCATTTTTGCAGGAAACTCTTTTTTTAAACCAATTGAAGAAATTTTCTTTGCCATAGCAGCACACCGTGATGGGTCAGTCCAACAACACACTACTGACTACTTAAATCTCTGTTGGTACTTTAAGAGAGCCAATAAGATTCATGAGCTGTTTCTATATGTTCTGATTTGAGCAGCCCAAGAAGCAGGCAATATTTCATCTCTTTTCTTATACCCTGAGCAGACAAGCTGCTGCTTTCCCTTTGCTTATTTAAATGGTGTTGGCCTTTAAAAATGTCCTCAGTGGGGATACTGGGAGCCAGTGGTGGCAACCCCAGTCCAAAGGCAATGCTCAAAGCATATGCCATCAAATTGCAAATCACAAAGGCTAGTTAAAATTTCAGTTTCTTTTCTGGATCTCTCCTTTATTTGCATAGGCAATGTAAGTAGTTTTTTCTAAAATTGCAGCAAGGGATTTGCGCTTGCTATTTTGTGCATGTGTAAGGAAGTTTAGGCATATTCATTGCAATTCTTTAATTTTGTTCTTTTAAAGAACCCCCTGGAGAGGTCAGATCTGTAGTCGGAGGAAGGCTGGCATAATGCCACCACAGAGAACAAATGGCAGTGTCGCATGCCAGTTGTGCATTTCATCCCCAGTTTGAGGCATCTCACTGCAGCTACTCCAGGTGCAGATTTACAGCATGGAAGGAGAGTGGGAGGAAGGGAGGAAGGGAGGAAGGGAGGAAGGGAGAAGGGAAGAAAGGAAGCCTAAATGAACTTTCATTTCTAGCCCTCTCTTTGCAGTAAACAGTGCGGCACAAGCAACCAGGAAGACCCACTTTTCCCTCAGATTACACCAAAGATGGGAGAAAAGCAAAATATGCACCAAACTTTCAGAGACATCAAATTAATTTCCTTGCAATTGTGGACTATTGTGCAAGATAAACCTGATTCTTTTAAGGAATCATCAAAATGCTGGCAAATAGGATAAAGTTATTATGGTCTGAGTTACCCACTGGGACTGCCTACTGCTCTGCGTTGACTGCAGGCAATCCAGATGACTAGTTCAAACTGGATGTCTCATCTTTGTATGGTTAAAGCCACATGAAATGCACCCTGTCTGTTAGATCTGCCTGGATCCAAGACTCTTGAAGTTCCCAGGTCCCATGGGAACTCATGAACATCAATGAACTCATGGTCTTGGCCTGAGAAACCCACTGTCCTGGGGGTTGGATTAGGAGTGCTGCAGAAGCAGGTTCTGATCTGAAAGGGAGGTGAGATCCCGAGGGGCCTGAGGATACCAGCAGAGAGGCACGGTGCCCGGCCAATATCTCCAATGCCTTTAGGAATTCTGGGTTACCAAAGTCTTTTTTATAGCACAGTTTTTCTTTTGCTTAGGAAAGATCAAAACATATTTTTTTTCCCTCAATGTTCCAAACACTTTTTCTAACGCCTGTTTTTCACAGAACTTTGAAATGTTTCATTTTCATTCCAAGTCAGAACAAAGATATACTTCAATGACTGGAAATCCTGCTATGAAGCAGAATGATCATTTTCCATTTGGCTTTCTGAATGCTAACAAAAGCCAGCAGGAGAATTCACTTTAGGCTTCATATATCTCCTGGCTACTCAGAAATCGCTGCTAGTGTTGTAGGCTTGCTTGCTCAGACGTATGTGAAACATTTTCTATGCATCTTATCACAAGCTTTGTGAGTGTGGCAATAATACAAGGAGTCATTTCAAAGTCTAAACATTTCACAGGATCACAGAATCACAGAATTGTCTAGGTTGGAAGAGACCTCCAAGATCACCTAGTCCAACCTTTGACCTAACACTAACAAGTCCTTCACTAAACCATATCACTAAGCTCAACCAATATCACCCAAGAAATAATTGTCAATGGACATTTCCACGCCCCTTTACAGATGTTTTTCATGAAGTAAGCTACATATTCAAGGTAAATCTGCAATAATGCCAAAATGCGTGGGCTCCATGATTGAAAATATGTCATAAGGAAAGTGCAAAATCTGCCACCATGAAAGAGATCAAGGGACCGTCTAAACCAGCATCTTATTTTCAGTAATGACCAGTCATGGGTGCTCTGGAAAGCATGTAAAAAACATGAGCTTTCTTTCCTCTTATATGCTGAGAATAAGAGTTTAACAGTTCCCAGAAGGCAGTGAATACCTCAGAAGAGGAGCAGAACTTAGACAGAAGAAGAGCTAGGACATTTTCCATGTCCTGGATATCATGGCAGACACAGGATTTGGCTGTTGTACTGGTATTTACACACCTATGTCACAGGACTGCTAATTCTCAAGACACTTATATGCAAAAGGGCTTGTGCTCTTTTGTGGTGAGGCCATCAAGAGCCACAGCCTGGATTCAGCTTTCCAGGCCCTGAGAGCATTTGAATTCCAGACATTCTTTGTTTGACATTCTCTCTGCTCCCACCAACACAAAACAAATCTAGCTAATGCAAATATGATAATCTTTCCAGCAGCAGGTTTAAAGGGTGCACATATAATTAAGCCACTTGTCTATTTGGATTCGCAGTAGCTTCATCGACTCTTTGTTTATACATTTATCATTGTGTAAACATATATTTCAAAATGTATGGTGTAAGATTTTCAAGTCAAGCACTTTTTCTCGGTTCTCCATAAGTTCATGTGGAATGAGATCTATCTTTCTTTCCCCCCTTTCACCTCCACACCCTCATATTCTAATACAGTCTGACCCAGTAGCTGCTGACATTGTTCCCAGCTACAGGTTGCAAAGCGAAGCTAATAGGTGTGCTAATGGGGAGGTTTTCTTTGGCAGATAGAGGTTAGCAGAACTGGATTCACTAGGACTGGATTCAACAGCCTCCAAGCCTGCTCTGCCGCAGTACCTTATCTCCCTGCCATCCAGTGTTCTCTGCCATGAGGCATCTTTCCTGGCTGCTCTGCCAGTTGGCCCTTTCCTGCTCCAGTGCTGTTGCAGGCTTCTCCATGTTCAGCAGTGAAGCTGCTCTCTTACAACCTTGCTCAGCAGGAGTCCCAGATCCTGCCGTCCTACCACTCACTGCACCACGGCTGGCTCAGGCCTAGCTCACTCCTGCCACATCTCACCCCAAACCCATGTCAGGCTACTCCTCTCCAGGCTAGCTCAGTGCTTCAGCGCATTGCTCACTGCAATGCCATGTCACTGAGCTCAGTCTCACCTCCAGGACCTCTCATAGGAACAACTGGTATCACCCCTGGGACACTTCAATCCCAAACTGTCCCTTAGAAATGGTCCTTCTCTGCAGTTACATCCTTGAACCTTCTGCTCCCTTACCAGAGTCAGCAGTATACTGCAAACCTCTCCAAATTCTCACTTATTTTACAGTTTGGCCCTGCTTCCCCAGCTGCCACCCTAGTCCCCTGCTGTTAGGCCATCTACCACTGCATGACCACCATGACCACCTGTCCTGTCAGTTCCTTGACCTGTTCCTGCCCAAATGATTTCCTTTTGCTTCAAGCCCCCAAAAAGCCAGTCCTGTTTTCACCCCAGCTTAATTCTCTGCCTCTGAATAACATAACCCACCTCCTAGCACAGGCTTCTTGTGACCTGTTACAGTCTAGCCAGACCCTGGCAGCCCGTCACTGACTACCTGTCTCTGCTCCAGGAGCAAGAAACCTTCTCACCAAATGCTTGCATTCCAGGTAGCACCAAAGGCCTTCCCTGAGCACCTCCAGTCAGGGAATTTCACACCAGCACAAGGCTTACGTGTTCCAAAGACACAGCTCATCTCATTAACAACATAGCATCTCACCCCAAACCTTATTTTGTTTGTCGTTGGACATGCCTGGCTGTGACAGCACTAGCACTGACCCTTCACGTGTCCATACACATCACCAATAAACCAGCACAAATCACTGGGGGATGTTTTGTGACGTTGTGCCGTTGATGGTAAGAGAAACTGACCCCCAGCTGGCCCCGGTACCGGCAGAAGCTCCCTCCTTCATCCCCAAAAAGGATCTGATCACCTCTGCTCCTTCCTTCTGGTGGCCTTCACCAGCAAGACTGCCATTTTAGGACACACCTCCTGGGGAAGAAGCTAACACCTAACACATCCTTCCAGGTCTCCTCTGCCACATGGCCAGATTTTCCTGCACTTTGCCCTTTCCACCCCTCCCGGCCCCTTACCTGAGGTTGGTGTCATGGGGGCGGCTGCCAGGCCGTTCATATTCAGAGCCGCCATCTGCTGCATCTGGGCTGCGGCGAAGGCTGCCATAGGGTTCAGGTAGCCGCCCTGTGCCACCGAAGCCATGATCGCGGCCTGCTGCTGCATCAGCTGGAACAAAGAGAGCAGGGAAAAAATATCACGCGGTCACCAGCAGAGCAGCCTGGGGCACCAGCACCAAGACGGAGGCCACACACCAGGGTGTGACGGATCCCTCTGGTTTGAGATGTCAGCTCACCATGCCTGTGGTACCCCCCAACCTTGGAATTCTTTCTCACTACAAGGGACAAAGTTTATCATGGCAGCTTGGGGTCTTTATGTCCCCACATCCCCAGTGTGTTCCCCAGTGTGGAGGTCTCCTGTAAGCTGGACTCAGCACTCGGACTGCCAGACCCTTCCTTGATGAGAAAGGCAGAGAAAACACTTTATATGTTCCTGAGCAGAGAGGTTTCATGGCTTATGTTGCTTGTATCAAAGCTCTGGGAAAGCAGCGGTGGCTGCTGAGGGGAGACCAGTGTATGTGGAGCAGTGAGGACTGAGGTTCCCCTCTCCAGAGCAGCAAGCTTAGCTAGTTCTCTGGGGATAACTTGACCCATTTTCATCTGGTGGTGAGAAAAATCACTCTTTATCATGTTGCTGGGATTTCCTTAATTTTTATTTTTTCTAGAATGTCATCAAAATACTGCCTCTTCTAAAGCACCTACAAAAGGCAGAAACAAGGAACCTGGGCTATATTTTCAGGCATTTTGCAGTAAGAATTTTGGAGGAGAAGGGTGGCAAATGGATAACTATGCTGGAAATGCTTCCTATATTAAAACCACACCTTGCTATCGTTATTTTTCACTCTGAGCCTAACTTATGAACAGTGCAGTTCATGTGTACAGTATGGCTGCAGTGGGCCAGTAAAATGCTACTGGTGTGAAGGAGAAGACAGCTTAGATGAAGCTGCCTCTTGTCTCACTTCTCTGGAGCTGTACAAAGAGCCAGATGAGGTACATCTGAGGTCCTGTGAGACAGTGTCCAACCCCCAGTAGTGACTGACAGTGGATGCTGAGAGAAAGGGTGGGAAAAGAGGATGAGCAGAGACTGAAAACTCACTCTATTCATTCCCCAGCCTTTGGTAACATATGACTTGATGACAACAACAGAGAAGGAAATTATTTTTTTATAAAGATTTTAAAAGTGACTCATGTCTTTGCTGTCTCCGGGATGAGTTTTGCTGCTCTCTGTGATTTCAGTTCCTCTCCCATCAAGAAATCACCCTCTGATGCTGTTGTTTAAGCACACGGGATACGCTTCGCAGCATTAAACAGACTTCAAAAGTCACGACAAAAAAGTCATGACAAAGTTGTGAGAAAATCTGACGGTCACGACAAAATCTGCTCCTTACTGTTTAATGTTGAAATATTGGCTAAATTGACAGTTCTTACATATACAAACTGAAACAAATCCTTGAAATCACCACTCTCACTCAAATACCGAAAATTTCCTTGTCACCATCTGTGAAGAGACAAAATTAAAGGATGTTCTGCCACTGATCCGCTGTATAACCATGCACAAATTGTACAAACTTGCCCTGGTTTCTCCAGCTATAAACTGAGACGCAGGATATCTGTCTCCCCGTGCAGGGGTGACTTCAGATCTATAGATGAAGAGTGCTGTACTAGAGTTGAGTACTATTATTTTTTGTAGCCTCATGTAGATTGGTGCCAAGGTGGTGGCTTCCCCTTTGATTGTTAATTACCCTTTTTTATTGTACCCTGCATAAGACACTTTCACATTTTAATTAGTGATATCCTGTTCTTTGTAATTACTGATGGAATGATTAGACTATCTTTTCTATTATAGCACAATGCTGATTCCCCTTTAAGGAGTACATTTGTATCGTACATTCGTAGGCATCATTTGAGTTTATTCTCCAGATGAGGCACTGAACAGGTGATTTTATTAAGTATGCCAATGAAGTGAATGAGGAAAGGGGAATCCATCCATCTTTAATGCTGGACTGACTCCAGCACTAGGTGTACTGACCCATATCTCATTTTCTGTGCCAGGTATTTTCACCTGGGGACAGGTGAGGATATAACTGGCTGGTTGCAGAAATGATGGCCAAGATCTGTGCCTATAGGATCCATTTAGCATTGCTGATCCAAGTAGCATCTCTCTGAGATGGATGCAGTTGCAAGGGCTGGGATCAGCCCCAGTCTGGCCTTTGCTGACTTTTCTCTGTGTTCCTCCACAGCTGATCAGAGCTGCACAAACAAACACACCCCAAAACATAGAGTGACCTACAACTGGTAATGTGTGTGCCATCGTCAGTCTGGCTGGCAGATAATAGCCTGGAATTTGTACCAGGGACTTTCCTTAGGATTTCTAGGGCAGACAGTGGACTTTGATTTTGACATTTCCCTTTGTTAGATTCTGTAAACTAAATACAGATGGGGTTACCTCTGAGTTAGTCATCTATTATGGTTGATATGATAACGGGCAGAAGAGTCTAGGCCAAGATTCATCTCTCCCTTCTCTACCCAATTGCCTCTGGGCAGACGAATTGCAGCTTTGTTTCTTCCTATTGACTGCATGTGAAGCCCCTGGTGATCAGTTCAGCTGCACATACTGACACAGTCAGGTGAAATCATTCCCACTCCTTACTTGGCCCTCAGTGGATATTTTTGGATGTTGGTTCCCAACCATATAAAAGAAAAGTGTTAATCCTTTTTTTTTGTTTGTTTCACTTTTATGTAAGAGACACAGGGCTCTATCTAGAAGACACTGTGTTGCCAATGATAGTACAAGTGATTGTGCTGCTCCAAAGACAATCTCCATTTTGCACTCAGCAGAGCTAAGCAATCACTTGTGACATTATTTATGGCTTTTGCAACTTCCTTTCCTGCTTATAGATGTTTCTAAGCTGTTCAGAGTTAACTCCACAACAGCAGGTGCTTCTCCTGGTTTGCACTGTGTGGCTTCTTGTCTATTCAGAGGGCTTATAAGTTCGCACTGGAAGATGTGTGTTGGGAGACAATACCTTGGCTATGTGTGTACCACCTTTTGCAGTATAATGCCATGCATGCATTTCTGTCATAAATCTTCAGGAAGAAGAGGAAGATATTTTCTCTCATCACGAGAGGAGGAAGATATTCTTAACCTGCTCATGACTGCTGAAGGTGCAGGGACTACAGCCTAAAGTCTGGTGTGTTTCAAAAAAAAAAACATTCAGATAAAACTGGCCATACTCCCATAGTGACTGAGTTAGGAGCTTGTGAAACAAAGAGGTTAAATACAGCTTAGGGTTAAAAAGCTAATGCAGTAAAAATAAGGTAGTAAAGGCCCTAAACTGTGATTTGGTTCAGTTGCTTCTGCTCTAGCAGACATCCTGTAGGGAGTGGTCACCCCATTTCTGTAATGCTCAGTGCTCTGGGGTTACCTGGGCTGCCCTGGAGAGCTGAAAGCTCCCCTGGCATAGTAAAATGTGGAGCTGGGGACCAGTACCTCATGGCCCAGTGGACATACAGCTCACTATAGTCTTCAGAGCCTCCCCATGGGGTAAACCTGGATCTCCTCCAGAGCTGGAAGGAGTATAGCATCCCATACTTGAACACAGCCATGCAGCCCAGCTAATTGACTTTGCTTCATTGGCTGGAGAGGGGACCCCAACCACATCCCATCCTCACCCAGACATCACACCCCTTTGCAACACACCAGCGCCCTTTTGCTGTCATGTTTCCCATTCATGCCTTGAAGATGCAGCCCTTTCTATTAGGTCAGAGGTGCTCAAGGGTAAGGGCTAAGGGGGAAGAGGAGGGGGACTTTCCCAGCCCAGCAGATGATGGTCACAGCATGGCTGATGGTCACAGCACTGCTGAGTGCAGCGGCATTGCAGGGGTGGGAGGACAAGAACTTGATCACCTTGAAAGAAGCAGACGGCACAGGCCTACCTCCTTCCCCCTGCGTGGCTCCAGGGAGATTTACAAAAAGAGGGCAAGTCCTTAAGGGTCACTGGTCTTTCTTATAAAACCACCAGGGCATTCCCAAGTGAGCTAAAATAAAAGTCACCCTGCTCCTTCCCCAGCTCCCCCTGAAGACAAATGTCCCATCCACTCTCCTTTCACTTTGAAAGAGGTCCAGTGTATGATCCCAGTTAATAAAGCTGTAGAAAGCGAGGCAGTGACCCCACCAGAGGCAAATCAATAGCAGCCGGGCCCCTGGGTGTTGTGTACTTTAAAATATGCCATTTGAAATGCAGATTTTCCCTGCCTGGGCTGGGGCCACAGAGCACTAATCAGAAAGGCAGCAGCCTTATTATCTCAGGCTGTTCCAAGGGGACAGAGGGGAGCTTTTCCCTTCCTTGTCTGAAAGGACGTATTTCCTTCTGCTTCTCTCACTTCCTTGGCATGATCTTTGCCTCAGCATTTAGAGCTTTTTCCCATCCGATTTTATGGATTTGTTCCCTCTTTCCTCCAGCCTGGTCATTATTATTGCTCAAAAGTTTATCTTCTGAGGAGACCAGGAGTTGTTATCAAACCGGTCCATGCACGTGGACAGCATTTGTAGAGCTATGAACTTGCAGTCCCCTTCCCAGGGCTTGAGAACCAATGGGGCGTCTGGACAGGCACTGGTGAAGCCGTCTAAAGCATGGGGAGGGGTAGTACATGATGGCTGGTCAACGGGAAAAGATGGGAGGGTTCACCTCATACATCTTTTGCTACCTCACGTTGAGGTGGTTGAACTTCAGACGGCTATATCATCAGTGGATGCACAGGTACCTCCACAGGGTTACCCATCATATCCTACCATGGGAGATTTAGATGAGGCACAGCAAAGGGTAGTGTTTTGCAGCACAGTTGCACCAAAGTAAGAGCTTGCTTGGTGCTTGCTGCCAGTCCTCCTCCCAGAAGTGGGTCCCTGCGTGGTCACTGCCAGCCTAGGGGTGGGGACCTGTGGCCAGAGGTGGTGTTGGGAATGAGACGGTCACCTCTGGCACTGGGTGGCTGTCAGACAGCAGCAGGGTTGTGCAACTGCTCTCCAGGAAAGGAAATATCCTTTTCCTACAGGAGGAGGAACAGATGCATGGAGAGATGAAGTGACTTACTCAAGGCCAAAAACTCCTGCTAGAAATAGGACAAGGATGCTACAGTCAACATTTCCCAATCTCCAGAAGAAAAACATGGGAAATTGAAGGAGGGGAAGAGGAGAGAGAAGGATTATTTCTGATGCACTCTTTTTGAAATAGCGTGATCGTTGCCCTTGGAGAAGGCTTACTCTGAATGATCTGATGACCTTCTCATTTTTTTCAGTGTTATTTTCTATCCTCATATCTGAATCACCTGATGTTTTGTTTGACTATTCATATTCTTCATTCAGTAATAATAATAAAAGTAATAACAGCATCCTACGCTTCTCACCTCTAACGATCTATACAAACACTTAGCTAATTAATCCTCATGGTATCCCTGTGGTAGAAAGAGGTAAGTAAAGCGATCAATCAAGCAGTAAGAGGACTCGTATTTGGTAAATCACAGAATTGACAAATTCATGACTGTTTTACCTAACTGGCCCTTGGGAAATAAAAACATCTTCCAAGCCTTCAAACAAACTTAAGGTATTTTGAAAAATATTCAGAAGGGTTCTTCCTTTTTAAATTTTATTCTTAGAAACAAATTTCTGCTTTGAAAATATTATTTAAATTGTATTAAGACCAAAAAATTAACAAATGTGTTATGTATGGATTCATGTGTCTTAGTGACTTTCTGAAAACTGTTACACGATAGTTTGGATTTCTAACTTCCTGAAAACTGTGAATAAAAAAAGAAATATATATATGGAGCCCGAATGTGCGAATGGCTAAGTCATGGTTCACTCCCTGCTACTCAATTTTTCTGAAATACCAGGGAAATGACAATCAGAAATATGATATTGGCCCTGCTACAAAGTACCATGACTTCAAAACAGCTTCCTCTTCTGGAACAGATCAGAACAACTGATATGCATAACTGGTAGTATTTACCAAGTATACTGTCCCATTTTTCTCATTTAAATAAAATAATTATATGGAGAAGACAGTCTATCTATATAAAGCAAATTTTCCCTGATTTTGTAGGGCTAGATTTAAAAAAGTATATCTTTCCAAAATAAATTCACAGCATGAATTGCATAAACGCTGGAGAAAGTGATTCTTCTCTTCAGCACTACCTCAAATCATTTAGCAGAAATAGCCTTTCAACTCCTCAGGAGCTGGAGCAAGGAGGCAGAGGTGGGCAGCTAGGTTTCATGGTCAGCACCATAGAGTCATTGCCACCCCAAAATCCCAAGGTGACCACTTCCGATTATGACTGAGATCTATGCAGTGCTGCATGTACCCAGACACGTTGCAGTTACTGTCTGCAGCTCAGGAGCCAAGGCCATTTGCACTTTTTTGGAGTGAGGGGAGCTGTGATTTACTGAGGGGAAAGGACTTGCTCTAAGCCAGAGAGCAAATGTTACCATTGTCTGTGCTGCCTCTGTCCCCATCTGTCCGTTTTCACTCAGTAAATCTATGCCTGTCCCCTGCTGCAGGATACAATCAGTGCCACAACTGGAATTTGGCCAGGAGACCGTGGCTAACACTCCCACCCTATTTTTTATGCAAACTTGATTTATGACTTTGATCTTATTTTAAATAATTTTAAAATTAAATCATTTATACAGTATCTGTCACTTTCCAAGGCTCCTTCCTTTGTTCTTGCTTAGCTCTTCTGCATTTTCCCATCTTCCCAACCCTTTTTGGTCTCTGCATGTTTCCTGTTCTTCATTGTGGGGCAGTAGTGACCTGAGACAGTCACTAAGCACTTGTCACTTTCTACATAGAAAGAAGAGCTGGAGGAACTTCTTCCGCTGCTGCTTATTTGGTTCAGGACTGTACTACCATCATTCATAGTCTGGTTTGACTTTTACTGCTCATGATTTCAGGCTTGGCCACACCATTGCTTATCAGGATCTAAGAGGGTGCATCGTGCTGCAGTATGTGCCTGTACGTTCATTCTCAGCTGGCAGCAGATCAAAGGTAGTGCTGCTTAGCATCAGCCTCCTCTACAGGCTGAGTTCAGACCTGTACCTCAAGTTGGCTTTAACTGAGACTGCAGAAATTGATGCCCAACTGATGTGGATCCACAGGAACCTGACAACGAAAAGGGCTGGTGGCCATACATGCATAAACTAAAATAATTAATTGCCTCATAAAAAAATAATAAAAAAGAAGCAGCTAAATGAATCTGGGAAGATATTGCTGGGGAAAGGGAAAAAAAAAAAAAAGAAACAACCCAAACAAACTGAAACAAATTAGTAAAGGGACTCTGGGAGCTTTAGGGAACCATGAAACCTGACTTGCCTTGAGCTGCATACAGAAGAGGTGAGGTGGGTCTGATATGAATTTCCACAACCCTGAAACAGCAGACAGAGTTTGTGCCAAGCTTTGTCCTGTTTTCTTGCAGGTGGCACAGGAGGGGGGGAGGCAAAAGCCCCATGCAGAGGAGAATCCCCTTTGCTTGCTGGTTTCGTTGCCTCTGGAGCTGAGGCCATATGGCCACTGAACCTGAGGACTAGTTGCTCGGCCGACACGGGGCTGTTGCTGCTATCAAGGTTAAGGTTGCTTAAGCTGAGGTCGAGTGGCTTGGCAGGGAGCAGCAGCAGGGAGTGAACCATGACACGGCCATTTGCTGAGCTGCTGTGGAAGCAACTAAAAGAGGAGCTTGGGCCCAGAGCACTCTTGGTAAGCACGATAACGACTGTCAGTCAAATACTGATGGACTGAGACCCTTGCCACCTACCCCCCGTGGCGCTGCGTGATTTGTAAATCCGGGGCTGCCCACTAATCTCTCAAACAAGTGCACCATGTGGGTTTCTGCTGAACTGGCCACCTTGATGCACAGAAACCTCTGTGTAGGAGCTAATTCAGCCCCGGTGAAATGGATGGGGTGAGGGTGACTCTCTGGGGGATTCAGCACGCACCCACTGCCTAGGGACACCACAACCTGCTCCATGGGACGAGCCACTGGAAGGTGCTGGTTAACCAGCTCTTGTAGGACTGCTTGGGAACTCATCTGGCGATGTCAGTCAGGGCTGGACTGCAGTGGGATAGCTGGGAGGACATGCTATGAGTACAAACCAATGTCTCATGCTAGTTCTGACCTCACTATTAAGTACTGAGGCAAGTTCTTAAACTTGCATTACCACCAGGTCCATGTGTGAAAACCCGTGGAGGGATGGCATGAGAGAAAGCTATGTCCCTGAGGGAGACTGGAAAATAAACAAATATGGCCATCATCTTCATTTGTAGATGAGAAAATGAGACCGGGGGGTCAAATGACTCACCCAAGGTCACACAAGTTGCTGGTGGCATCGGCAACAGCTGTCACTGCTGTCCTGCTCTTGCCTTTTCACTGTTTCACCTTCCCTCTTCTTGACTTGCTTTAGCTCTTAAACTTCAGTTCGGGCTGAATAAAACTGCCCCCCCCATTCCCTCTCTTGCTATCGATCTCTCCATCTCCCGCTGGCATTTACAAGGTGCCAATCACCCTGATATCTAAGAGCCGGCAGTCTGGGGTGGATTAATCGGGACCGAGGGAACGTCACACAGCCTCGGCGCTCCCTTCCTTTCCTTTTGTGTGAGCCTGCGAGATGAAGCAGATAGGGAGAGACACAGATAGGGATGCTGATTGAGAGACAGCATCTGAGCAGGCTCTGGGTGTACAGGCGCCACACGGAAATGTGATCCCATCATTTAGACAGCTCTGAAGTCCCCAGGGTAATTGGTGTCACCAGCTTGTCATATCCAATGGGTCAAGATCTAAAACTTATTCTTTCTCCCTTATTAGCATATTTACCAGGAGGAAAAAAAAAGATGGGTCCAATTCTGTTTTCACAGAAGTCAACAGGAAAAATATTCATTGGTTTCAAGGGGAGTGGGAGCAGACCCAGGAATTTTTTCCACTCCTTCTTCAGAGATAAATCCTCACTCAAGTTCCTATCCCCTCAGAATGCCCTGTATTGTCTAGTGAGAAAGAGATGGAGGGAACTTTTGTGGTATAAGGATGCAGACCTCATCTACTTTTGTATCAGTATAACTCTGGTCTGACTCTTTTATCGTGGTAATTATAGGAATTAGTCTAGATTAAAAATGAATGTAGCTAAGAAGAGTGCAGTTAAGAAGAGATGTCCAGAGCATCAGGACAGTGGTGTCTTTATCACCTCTCCAGCTACCTGATTGATGCCTGTAGCGTAATGCTGCAGCCACATCTTTTGGCTGAAAACCTCTGCAGATGTTTGTCCCCAGATGCCCATGGGTATCCCTCCTGTTTATTCCCCTGGTACATGGGGGCACAGATGCTGAATCCCTCTCCCCCTCCCCCCTCCGCCCCCCCAGTTTTTAGCCTAAGGAAAGCTTCTACTTATGCTAGAAGCATCCATCCTTGTGCTATGTCAGGAGCCCAGCTCCCTGTCCAGTCATGAGTTGTCCCAGAGGACCAGCGTCCAGGTTAGGTGTGTAAGATGGATACCAAAACTTAAACATCACAACACTGCTTTGAATAGCTGATGTGTTTTCCCAGTGTGCTTAAACAATATTGCTTTTGGGAGTCAGAACTGTGTGTGTGCATATATCTACTTTTTCATTTTATGATGACACAGCTCAGTTTGCTCCCATCATTCAACTATTGAAGAAATCACTGGTTCCTATTTTGCTGTTGTACTTGTTTCTCTGCTCAGATGTGTTTTTGTGCTCTCTGCGTGCTATCTCTGTCCCCATGAACATGCACAGAGCCAATGTTTATACTTACTGCCTGTGCATAGGCGCCATAGGCTCCAAACTGGATGGCCATGGGGTTGAACATGCCCATTTGTCCCGCCATTTGCTGCATGCGTCTCATTGTACGCTCCTTGTCTGTATCTGCAAACTTCACCACCAGGCTTGAAGAGGCTCCCTGCAGGACAGGAAACAAAAGGAGACATGCCAGGGAATTAGCCAGGTACACATCGGCTCATGCAATCCATACAGCACACACGGACTAGGCAGTGTGGGATCCAGCCGACGCTGATTTTTTCCACACAAACTCACTGGCCTTTTGAATCGGACCTTTGCAAGAGGCTGAGGGCATCAGGAAGGAAAGGACTCTCTGGGGGGTGAACAACTGAGGCCAGCAGCCCAGTTCCTACTTTCCTCCAAAATTCAAACTTCCAGGCTGTCATAAATATTCTCTCTCCAAAAGTTGTTGCCTTACTCTTTCAAACTGTAGAAAACGTTCTGGCCTGTTAGCTCTCAGCAGAGGGCGAGGATCTGGACTCAGTGCTGCAAACTGTAGAAGTTTTTGCTGGAGTTATGTTGTGGGATTTGTGAATTGACAGACTTTGATGGAATGTGATAGCTCTGTGCATGCCAGACCACTAAGATGGATCAGTCTTCCAAACTGTGGTGTCTTGTAACCCCTGTGTCCAGTGAGAAAGCCCTGCCTAGCCTTGGAGGCAGGATTCAGTATGCTGGGTAGGGCAAAAGTCCCCTCACCAAGCAGCATCTAGTCAGCACTATTAAATCAGGGGAGCAAAAACAGGACCTTCTGGACCTGACTTCCCCATCCAGGAACAGCAGGGAATAGAGAGGCTACCACGAAAGAGCCCAAATGTAATGCTACATTTTTCTGGGCAAGTTATACAATGTCTGGGTTCTGTCTGCAGTCAACACTGCTGCAGAACTACTGATGATCATGAGAGCTGGCTGCAGGAGTCTGAAAAATGTAGAGCTTTTGGGAATGAAAGGAATCCCTCTCCTTCCCAAAATGAGATGAAAGGTTAGTGACTAAAATTCTTAAATTTCTGATAGGAGGCAGAGATAGGAAGAAATAGACCTGCTTAGGAAGGCATGCACTGAGATTGTTTTGGCCGGCTCCAAGGCCTTCCTCACTTCATGGGTTTCTTGATTCCCTACAGTGCGGTGTCCCCAGGGGGATACGGATGCAGCCCCGACAGCAGGCAGACAGTTGCCTCGGGAGCTGGGCTGCCACCGCGCCTGGGGAGAAGGGCAGGTGAGCTGTCAGGAGACTGACAAAAAGCAGCTGAAATCATCGTGTTCCCATGGCACGCTTCCCTTTTGACACTCTGGTATTCACTGATGGAAATACGGTCAGCAGGATGATGGCAACAGGGGAGCACCAATTCCGTGCCAGAGGAGCTGGGCTGTTGTGGGGCCCTCTGTTTTCCTTCAGAGGTGGGATTACATGGGATTGCACATGGGGAGTGTAGTTAATTTGTTTACACACACACCTATGTACCCGCGACCAGAAAAAAACAGTCTCAGGGAAAGAAGAGTTGCTCCGTGACAAATTGGGAATAGTGTAGTAAACAACAACCACGGACGTACATATATATAAGTCCAGGCTTTGCATATTCAATAGCCTCTCCAGATCCTCAGTTATGAATAAGGAGTTGAGGAATTAACTTGCTAAAACAGAAAACAATCTAAGGCCATACAATGAGCAATGTTCCCCTGGATTAGCAGCCTGCTCTGGGAGAAAGTGATTTTCATTGGCAAAGAATTTTTCTTTTTGACCTGTAACTCTTTCTCTAATAAATCTATAACCCACTTCAACAATGTGGTGAAGAACAAGGGGTTGAAAGAAGTGCTTCAGGAAAACAAAGGCAGGGAGAGATGAATGCTCTATTCAAGGGTGGAAAGCAGTCTTCAGAAGTTATTATGAGAGCAAAACAGAACACAGGCGTGAAGGGGGGGGTGGAGAAAAAAAATCCAGCCAAGATTCCTCTGCATTTCTGCTCAAGACTGGGCAACTTTTCATTTTTTTCTAAAATCACATGATGTAGTTATTGATCCTTCCCCAAATCACACTCTTAATTGCAGCTCATCGACAAATGAATATTTTAATGCATACATTTCCTGCTAATTATCACCTGGACCAGTCCTTAATTAGATTTCAACACTCATTTAATTAACCCTGATCCAAGAGACTGTTTGGTAACCTGAATATAATCATTTAAAGCTATTTGTAGCTGTATTGGAAGGAGGCAGTGGTCCACAGCAGATTGGACTGTTCAGAGCTGTTGTTGTGGTTTGCAGAGCAGAGGCTGCAGCATGGTGGGCACGATACAGTATGGAGGATTTTCAGACTGAATAAGCTGAATGAGTATTCATCTCTGCAAATAGGTTTTGAAGATATGACCTGTTCTAGATAGCAGGACAGAGAAGTGTAAATAAGTTGGTGTCTTCTTCCTTTGCCTTTTCTTTCTATCTCTGTTTGCCCTGGAAGTCTTAGGGCTGGAGACCTGCCTTAGGAAATTGCTGATCCCTCACATTTTTGAAAACCAAGCCTTTATTGTAAATGACATCATGAAAACGTGGGTAAGCTCCATATGAAGTTCTTGCCCCTGGAGTGTTCTTCCCTCCTGATGTGAGTCACAGTGACTGCACAGCAGCCGTTTGACCCAATGGGATCCAAGACTGCCACTTATGAGATGTTTTTCTGTGTTGCCTATCACAGCAGGACTTCAGGCCTCTTTGAACACCGCTATCATATACACAGGGCAGAAAGGCCATTGGCAAACAGAATCAAGTTAGAATACAGACTACAAAGAAGGAATAGAAAAGGCAGCTTTTTTTCAGAGCACGCTGCAATGAGATGTACATGCAAGCAGTTCAAGATAAGTAGCCAATAGAGATGCTGCTCTGCTCTTGAATATGAACATTGACTTTGGGATCGATGCTTTCAATATGTGGTTCCTCCTGTGCAGCCCTTCCACATGGCCTGAAGGAAATCAGGCAGTGAACTCTACCGGGCCACCCAGTGCAGGATTTTTAGCAAAGGAGCCAAACAGCATTCATCTAAAACAGCCACAAGACTACTTTCTACTCCAGTGACTCCCCATAATCCACTAGATAACATTAGAAATACCACAGAATGGGCCAATTTTCAATGGGGTAAAAACTACAGAGCCCTTCATCTGGGCTATTTATTGCTTCTGTGAGCAGTTAAACCATGGTGTAAATCATCCGTTGTCTGCTGACAAAGGCAATAGGTCCTGTCTGCTTGGTCATTTATTAGTAATACATAAGCCTCACCCTTGCTCTCTCTGGTTGTTGGACTGGACATTACATTTCCCCAACTCCCAAGAGAGCTACAGTAGGTAAATCAATAGTGTTTGAAATATACTTTGAGATCTGTGTTAATTTTGCATTTTACTGAGGAAAAGACCTGTTTATTTCTCTGCCTTGCAGATCCACACTCAAAAGAGACTATTATGAAAGTGAGCCTTCCTGCTGGTGCCTCTGCAATAGGCTACTTGGAATTGGCATTTATCTCCTTTCCCATCAAATCAACCTCCTTTTTCAAGTGCTTTGATATCTACTGATGAAAAGAATAATATAAGGGCTAAGTATTATTATGCTTTCCCCATTCTCTCTTGGGCCAGCAAGTCTACTTAATATGACTATCTTGCTTCCCGTCCCCCTCCCGTGCACGGTAATGAATTACTCCCCTTAGTCAGCAGTCAGATGTTCTCCAGGCTGGCGGGGCGAGGAAAAAGATGGAGGAAAAATCACCCTGCACCACACTCACTTTGTAATCCCTAATCAGAGTCCTCTGTGGGAAAAACTAATTTCCCAGCCTGTCTTGACGTGTGAAATAAAGTCATTCTTGAAAACAGGAGCTTGACAGGTCGCTTGTGAAATTTCATATTCAACTAAAAATAAAATATCCATCCATTGATATTTCATTTAAAGGCAAGGGAAAACAAATCTTTTGCCTGGATGTTGGGACTGGTTCCCATTAGTTATGCCCTTCCAAATGGAGGGTATACACAAATTAAGTTTAATGTTTTCAACAGACCAAATAATACTGCACAGCATCAGGGAAATCTGCCTCTCCCTAGAACAATATTCATAGGCAGAGTTTTGTGAAGATGTTTCCTTGCAGAACATATTCTTGATTTTTCTTTCTTTGTCAGCTCTGTATGTCTTCTCTGACTCAGTATGTTACCTACCTCTAGAGACAGTTAGAAATATTTTTCTTGCAAAACTGATGAATTTGGGCCCAATTCACCACAGCCATTAAGATCATGTTTCGCTTTAAGCTTAACTAATGTCCCATTGGATGTAAGCATATACTTACGTACTTTACTGCAGGGATGTTTGTCTCGTACAGGTGGACTTTTATCTCATGGTTAGCTCAAATGGAGCCACTAAAATTTTGGACCAAAAATATTTTAAAATGGCTTGTTACATTAAATCTCTAGTGACTAAAGCTCTTGAGTATAAGAGATCTGAATGCGCAGATCCCACTAAGTAGCTTCCAAAATGTCATCCATGCATACCAACTAAGATGCTTAAATGAATAGATACTGCTGGATACTTCCCATTTGGGCAATCAGACTACCTTCTTAAGTGTCACCATGTGAATGGGGTTGCTCACGTTGGACATTTTGCCTTAGCACTCTTCCCTTGAAGCATTCTTTGCCTTAGCACTCTTTCCTATTTCCACAAAAGGATCCCTGATGTTAGGCCTTGAAAACCAAAGGGGGATTTTTTTGCTTCTTTGTTTCATGTTCCATCAGATCAGGGTATTTGGTATGATGTCTCCTAAATTTGAAAGCAAACTAGAATGGGGGGATGGGGAGGGTTGATTTTGTGTATCTCTTCCGAAAAAAAAGTGCTGCTGAATAAGCCAGCAGGGGGCTTGAACCCAAACCTGGGATTTTAGACAAGTGAGAAAGAAACTACTGTCCAATTAAAACTGTAGAGCAGAGGGAATTTTAGCTAGGTAGAGATGTAATTACCCATGTTGGAAGATGGCCAGAAGACCAGGACTAACATTCCTCCCCTCTTTTGAGATATGCTATGTTTTTCTGTACTCAGGGCTTCAATTTCATGTCTCATCTGAAAGATGAGTAGGACAGCAGTCACTAGAAGCGATTTCAACTGTACGGTCCTGAGAGCTGGTTTAGACACACTTGAGACAAGAGTGACAGAGACAGAGTGGAGAAAGGAGGCATTCATCCAGGGCTGGAGTGACAGACCCTTTGATAATGCTGCTCCCTCGGTAGAGGGGATTCTTCATGCAATGTCTAAGCAGAGAGAGTTGCTGCAGGTACTTCCCTTCACAGGTCTCCAGAGTTGTAATTTATTTGGAGTGGAAGCTTGATTTAGGTTTTACTTGCCCATACACTACTTAGCAGGTGTCTCTCTGAGCTAAAGTTATTGCTTTCCACAGGGCAACAGAATCATTGACTTCTAGTGACACTGTACCCAATTCTAATTAAAAAGAACTCAATATATAACCCAGGTATTAGTATGTCCCTCAGATCAAAGTCAGGTATCCAAACAACCTAAACTTCAAAGCTGAGTTCCTCGAGCAGGTCTGCATTTTTCAGCTCAGTCTATGTCCTCGCAGATTCATTCACCTTCTTTAATGCATCATGAAATGGTAAGTGTTGTTACACCAGGAGGCTGGAAATTCTTTCCTGCTATTTAGAAATATGAAAGCAATAAATAATTCTTTTTTGTCTATTTGAAGAAAACCTACAAAACAGAATTCAAAAAAAAAATTGTAGGTTTCTCTTTCCCATTAAGAGTAACATGGTTTGGAAGATAATGTAGTTTTAGTTCTGTATTTATTAAAAATGTACTTTCCCTGGAAATATTCTAGCAATGACAAATACTGTCTTGCCATAGTTTTTTTATAAATTATTATTACTATTGAAAAACTATTTGGTAGTTGCAGTATAGAACCGCATTAAAGCTAGTGTCTGAATGATCACAACTTAGAAGAGACAGTACCTCTCCTTCAATCTAAATAGAAAAGGATGAAAACAACAGAAGTAGAATAATTCCACTGCCATAAAGTGAACTGCCTGTTGTCACAGCACAGTAGCATCACACCGAGATACATTTCAAGTGTGCATGTGACGCAGAAGAATACTGCAGTGACACTGAGCTGCAAACATGCTGCACACAACAGGGCATCCCAGATCACTGTCAGGCCTTACCACTTTGGACTGCTGCAGTGTAAAGCATGTTGCTTGACAGGGATAGTAAAAAGAATTTGCATTTGAGACATGTTTAAACTGAAGATCTCAAAGCACTGTACAACTGCAGGGTCATTAATTGACATGCAAATATGTTTGCAGGAAGGTACTTGCATGCTTTAGCATGGTGAAACATGTGGTGAACTGAAACTATGAGATGAACTGGTGTAAAGCTCCAGTTTGGTGGCTTTGAAAGAACAAGAAATTTGATATGCTGAAAGATCTACATGTACTGCATCCCACTCCACCAAGACTGCAATGTCTCCTTGCTGCTGCGTGAGGCTTGGCAGCCACTGTTCCCTGTGGGTACCACAAAGACCTTTAGGATGGGAAGTCAAGCATATTTCCCTACCTGATTTCATTTGCCAGGTAACAGCTGAGGCAAAGACATGGGTGTTTGATAAGATGGTTTACAATTGTAAATTTCTGTAGATTTTGATTGAGGATCTTATTTGAAAGTTATTGTTTTGATCTAAACATATTTTTGCCCTTTAAATATCCATTTTGATCTTTGCATAACCCATTTGGGTAAATAACTACTGAATCACAACTCTGTATTTTGGAAAGAGATAGTAGTCTGCCCAATAGGTCTCTCTGCCTTCCGTACAGATCACCAATACCAATCCAGATCACATGTCTGAAGCAGGGCCAGGAAGGAGTGGATTAAAGAGGAACAAGCAGAAGCATCCAGAGAGATTTAAACTTGATCCAGAGGCCGCTAAAATAAAAGAGATGGTTCCAGTGATTTAAGTGAGGTTTGGAGCAAAAGAAAGAAGGGGAGATGGAGGAAGAAAGGAACCCCCCTCAAAGCAAGAAGAGTGGTAAGGAGCTAACACTGACACCTTCACTCTTCTCTGTGGCAGGAAGAGCCTGTTCTTATTACAGGATGGCAGTGCTGCCTGCTGGAGCACCCTCCAGAAAGCTGGGAACTCCTTTGCCGGTCAGGGGGTGTTTTAAACCATATAAATAGCTCTGATCTCCTAAAAACGTCAGTGCTTGCAAATTATTTTAGCCCCCTCCCAGCTCCTAATCTCATCCAGATGAGATGGGTGTTAAATGTGGTGAGCCTCACGGGGCCTCACTTGGGCAACACATGGCTGTGGCACAGTCCTGTACCTGCTTTTCCCCAGCCACCTCCACGACTACTGATTTAGTTCCTAAACCCCCTTGGACCTGTGAAGAGGCATTATGGTGCCAGTTAGCTCCTTCTGCCTAGGGCGAGGCTGTGTAGCTCACGAGCAGCTATGCCTCTCATCCCATTTGGAGGCCATGAATCCCATGGTGCGGAGGGAAGAGGTGTAGTGAAGAGGCCGGGGAGGCCGGCCAGCGAAGCCCGTCACATCCCACAGGTCTTTTCACTGTCCTGCCAGATGCCTGCGCAGCTATGGCGATGTGACTGGAGAAGAAAAGCAGCTCTGAAGAGTGCTCCAGCCCCCAAAGGCCGTCTTCGGCGCCAATATGATTCATACCCCCTGTCAGGCAGCCGGGCTGCCTGGATTTCTATTCTGGGACCCAGAAACGTGATTTATTAGTTCATTTATGGAACAAGGGGGGAGGCAGGGAACATGGTTCTGTGATTTTATTTTATATAGAAATTATTAAGGGGAATTATGTTAATACTGGGACACTGTCAGCCCAAAGGACATGAAATCAGCTGTCTTAGTGGCAGCTGTGGGGTGGGACAGTCCATGAACCCGAGTGCCCTTCTGGCCCTAACCTGCTGCCCAGAGGAAAACGAGCCTCAGCTATAAGGAATCACAGGATTTAGATAGAATAAGTGACTGTAAATTAACATCCCAGTATTAGGTGTCTTGTTGTTTCTTTCATACCAATGGCCAACACATGACTTTATAAATGGTGTTTAGGTAGCATATTCATAAAAATAATTCATTACTGGAAGGAGGGCCAGGCCTACTGCTGTTGAGCTATGAATGGACTTCTAATGTGATGTTATTTTTTAATAGAAGGAATGGATGTGTGGTGTCCATTCCCGAGTTAATTAAGCCAGTCTGTGTGTTACAGAAAGCCATTACTTGGAATGTATGCTTTTTTACAGAGCAGGAGGTCAACAGAGAAGAGAAAAAAGTGAGTCTGAGTTGCTATCTCCACTCTTTTCCATTAGCTCCTCCAGCATCACAGTGTAAAATGTAGCCTCAACCTTCTACATTTGAGGAGATAGACTTGTGTTGGTGATAGCCCACTCCACCTCAGTGACCTCAAGCAAGTAAATTTAGGGCAAATTCAGCTGGGAGACATGGAGGGCACTTACATTCCAGAATCATCAACTTTCACCAGAGTTACCATTTGAAAATTCCCTCAGCCCCATCTTTCTGTATTCATGTAAAACATAGCTAATGACTTTCCAAGTTTCCTATTTAACCCACCAGCCTGAGGGGGTCAGCAACTCTATCCATGTGCTGACTGGCACAAGGTGGCTTTTATTAACTGAGGACTGGAAGCACTGCTGGAATCCAGATGAGACTAAATTTTGTTGGTTAATTAATACTCTGAATCATAGTCTGTTTAGTTGTTATCTACTTGTATTATGGATTTGTCTAAAGTTCTGTTTGTTACCTATATATTTTGAAGACACTCCTGGGAAGTGAGGTGGTGGACTGATGTCTTTAAGTTTGGCCTTGTTAATTCTACATTTTCCAGACTTTTAAGTATTAAAATGTAGATACCTAAGAATCCACTAGTAATTACTTCTCTGCTGGATCAGGAACAAGAATTGCTGTGACTGACTACAAACTGACTAAATCTCCTAATTGTAAGACTTGCTCATTCTCAGACATTGTCTTTTTCTTTTTCTTTTTTTTTTTTTTTTTTTCTTCTTCTGTCTAGTGTCTGGGCCCTTAAGGGAACATTCAGATGACCTACTTGCAGCCATTTTTGGTGTCTATTCTAAATCATCAGTTACTTGAGACCAACAGATGTCCCTCTGAGTGGCAAGGGACATTAACTCTAAGAGAAGTGTAGATGATAATATTAGTAATGACACTGAAGTTTTATAGTTTGACCATCACTTTGATGTAATTCAGTCACATCAGCCCTGGCCTTGGTTGATAAGCTACTGAACGTAGAAACTATTCTGTAAGAGGTATGCATGGTGCTCAGTACAGAGCAATTCCATGCAGGGCTGATGATAGCCACATTTCTAATAGTAGCCATTGGTAAAAATCACCACAGAGTTGTTACGCAGAGGAAACCAAATAGAGTCTCTACAAGGGTGAAGAGTTTGCTCTTGTTGAGGTGAGATATGCAAACATGAAGCTGTGGCTTCACACACCCCGCTCCCACATTTGCTTAAGTGACTAATTTGGTTGATTTCCTGAAGATGTGTTTTATTGGAAGTGTAATATGCTACAAGTTGTGAAGGAGTTGAACTCTCCCAACTTCATGGAAATGACAAACCCTCCTTCCAAGCACTAAAGGCTGCCATGAGCCCAGAGGGAGAATTGGATTGTGCAGCTGGATGTGTGTGTGTTTGAGAAGAAGGGAGGAGAGATGAGGAAAGTTTCTCCTATGAAAGAAATGATCCAATTTGAAGCAAGTCCCTCATGGGAAGAGCTGTGACAGAGGCTGCTCTGTTCCTGTTAATTTTCACAGTGCAGCTGTCAGCGGGTCTGTAAATAGTACTCCGCGAAGCCAACACTTCCTATCCACACATCAACCATTCAATTAACAGAAGAACAGAAGAAGGAAATAAAGTGCACCACAGCCTTCTATCACGGCTTTGATGTTTCCCAGCAATTTATGAAAGTGTACACAAATCTAATTACAAGCCCCACTGCTTCCCATTTACATGGAGCTCCTCAAGTTCAGAGCTGTTTATATAAAAATAATTGTTAAAAATACCTCCGCTGATCTACGGCATTGTGGCCCCCCACTCACCGGAGCCTCCATGCTGCTCCTCCCAGGGAGTTTCTGCCGACTCAGCACTTTGGTGCCAGCATGCACGCGTAATAAAAGCTGCTTCCCTGCCGCTCTGCAAGTGAGACGCCTGGGCTACAACTTCATCATGCCCACGAAGGCCTATTTTCCTTCTTTCCTCCACCTGCTCAGTACTCCTTCTGCAGACTCTCACAGCTTTCTCTTCCCTCCCTAATCCACCTAAATATTCCTCTGCTGTGTTGACAGGGGGTGAGAACAGCTGCTCGGCCAGCTTCCGTAATGGGGCTGTGTCTGAAGTTAACTTCACAGTGCTTTGCAAAGCTTTAACTGCACTGTAGGAACGCAGAGCAATAATAATAGGAGTAATAAATATGAGCCAGGGTTGGTTTCTTTGATTGGAGACCTGAGCATCCAAACCCAGGATGGCAAATGGTGCCACATTTCCTGTGAGTCAGAAAGAAGCCAACTGCACATAATGACAATGACACTTGTTTCCTGGGGCAATTTTTGATAATCTCATATTTAAGTCACTCTCACTTTGTAATTCATTAAGCTAGATTGCTTTTTTTTTTTTTAAACTTTTAATTTCACAGTCTCTTACAGTATCAGAGGGTAGACTGAACATTGTATAGGGCAAGAAGAGAATCCCTTCATCTGACTGTTAATCACGCTTGGTTGGGAATTTCAGTGCCATGGGTGAACTTCCAAGGAATATGGTGGGCAGAGGGTGAAAGTCGACTTTGTTCATGGTGCTGTCACTGGTATTTGTAGATTAATAAAAAATAGTAAATATAGTAATTAGAGATCCAGTTGGTCTGTAGCCTAATAACACTGAATAAAAACTGCATGATTTCATAGAATTATACAATATCTTGAGTTGGAAGGGACCCAGAAGGATCATTGAGTCCAACTCTATCAAATCACCAATTTGATACAGGTGGCTACTGAGAAGACATCTGAAATCGTTTTTCCTATTAGTGCAGATAAGAGTTGCACAGAAGATGTGGAAACGGAAGTCCCCAAGTTGGCAAAGTTTGGGGTTGCAATTTTTTTTTTTTTTTTGAAGTTCAACGTAATTTGAATCTTCCTCTGTAAAGCAGACATCTGTTCAGTGCTTGTATCCAAGTCTCACATTTTCCTTTCTTTTCACAAAACCAAAGATTCCATATGAAAAGTAATTTTCATGGAAGATTTTCAGCCAGGCATACATAGACTTGGGATGCTATTTCCTGGATGCAGAAGAAATGTTGCAGTTTGACCAACCTGGTGCAGAAACTTTTACAGCTAAACAAAAGATTACTTGGTCTGCGTAATGAGGGAAGCCACCTTATAGCATTCTGGATGTCTTAACAGTTTAAAAAGACTAATGAATAAAAAGAGATATAGAATGAACATACTGTTGACAGTTGGAGTGTTAGGCAAGTTCAAAATACACCCAATGGATCAGGTATCAGAGGACTCTGACAAGGGGATGCCTGCTTCCTGAATCCCGCATTGCTTTAGTTGGGCAGCAAACACCCAGAATGGGATTCAGCTCCCCTTGCATTAGACATGAAGTTAGGTGTACACTCTAAGCTGCTTGCTCTTGGCACACTCAACGGGGAGGCAAATACCTCCAAAGCTGAGTCAGGTAATTTTAAGGTAGATGTCCGAGGTATTTGGGAGGACTCACACTCTGAAGTGAGGCCAAATTAAGAGCATCGACATCTGATTTGTAGATGGCTAATCTGGGATAAAGTTACCAAAGAACTTTATCTCCAGTAAGATTACTGTGGCAGTGGCAAGTGGAGCAGAAGGACTTCAGGTGGCAATGGTGTGTCACCAGGGAGCAAAGGCAATTTTAGACTCCAAGACATCTGCAGGAAACAAGTGGTTTTGCTTTTGTTTTTAAGCAGTAAGGGTCCTTTTTCATTCTAAGTTGCACTTCAGGTGACTAACCACTATTTTGTGTCTGACAGACCATGGGAATCCAACACCTAGAATTAGCTAAAAAGCACACCTCTAGTTGGGCTTTGATTTGACAGGTTTCAAGATCTATTTCTGTACAATATAATACCTCCAGAGGTATCTATTTCTCCCTATTCATTGTAATAGAAACTTAGGTGACAAGCACTTAGACAACATGATCTCAGTTCCTAAACTTTTAGATGTCTTCAGTTAGGTGAGACAAGTCCCACCTCAGTTATTCAGTCTAATGCCATTGCAGAGATCTTCCTTATAATTAATGAAAGGAATTTCCATTATAATTTATTAAAGGGACAGACATGCCCAGAAGGTGATTTATATCATCCTTGCACAGATAGGTAACGGGAAGAATGTACAAATCTCTAGAAATCTCTCTCTCTCTCCATCCTTTGTGGGAAAACATTTGTAATAGATTACAAATTTTCAGGCTGTTAAAGCTAAATAAAATGAATTACATTCTTAATTCCTCCTTACCTTACCTGCTTCTGTGCAAAAAATGTAGGTAACAGTAGTTTTACCCCTTTCAGGAATTTCAGGAATTAATTCATAAGAACAAGAAATTCAGAGGTGGATGAGATAGTCAAAGAGATGTAACAGTAGTATAATATTTAACCCCATGTACTTTATGGGTAGCATAAAGGCTGCTGCAATTTTGGTATGAGTGATGAAGCATGGAGGAGAGTTTAATCTGCATGGGTGGACGGACAAGGCCGTATCTTAGGTGTGTTGTGCAGAATGACTCCTCAACATTTGGCTGTTGCCCGGACGTGGAGAGAAAGAGAAAACCAAGCTGAAGGTGATGCTTAGGTAGGAGCGTGACTGACAGGTAGGATGATAATGTTGTCCACAGTAATTGAGAATGGAGGCGGAGGAGAGAGGATTCAGGGTTTGGGAGGAAAAGTTTAAGAGCTCTGCTTTATGCATATTGAGCTTGATCTGACAGCTAGACATCCATCCACTAGGAGATGCTGGAAAGACAGGCCAAGATTTTAGTTTGGACAGGAGTCAGTCCTGCAGTAGAGAAGTTAGATCTGCAAGCTGTCACTATAGAAATAGTAGCTGAATTCATGTTGGTAGGTAAGGCTGCTAGGGACAAGGCTTGGATGAAGAAGTAAAAGAGAATCAAGGGAAGAGACCTGTTTATGCCCGCAAATCTAAAGGTAATGGGAAAATCACTGTTAAAAAATTATGTGCAAATGTACATGAAAATGATGATCTCTCACAAAGGAGGACATGAAGGTCAAGTAAACTCTATCCTAAAGCTGACAATTTTAAAAGGCCCCCAAAAAGCACTCTTGGAGTGTGCTTTTAAATACAGAAAGAACTTCGGGCCTGCTCAGAAGTAAGGGATTTTGGGAAAGTTATTTTTCAAAGCAGTTGCTTTGTGTGAAAATTTGAAAGTTGTAGACATGCTTGGTAGGCCCTTTGGAGAAAAAAGAGCCTCACATGGAGAAGTGGACTTGTGACGGGTGGCAGTCAGGCACCTGTCCAAGGAAAGGTTAATAAAAAAAACTTTCATAAAAGAAAGTTGCCTTTTGAAACTATTAGGCAACATATGTTGTGTGAACAGGAAGTCACAGTAGAGCAATAATCCTGACAGCTGTGGAGAAACAGGAGTCTGCCGCACGAACGAATGGCTCGAGACCTGACAAGAACGATGATGGATGCCCCGTTGGTAGTACATGAGGACAAGGCAAGAGACATTTAAATTGGCTGAACCACAGGAACAACTTTGAGTTGGCATCGCAGCTGGACAAACGAGGCCAGTTCTAATGGTGAAAGAAATGGGAGGGGGAGCTGAAGAAAGATGGCAGCAACGCACCCCTCCTTTCCAAGGACGAGGGCTACATCGTCATCTCACCACGAGGTGGCTGCATTTCTCTGTGAACATCCAAGCCCTGAAAGATGCAGTGCACCCTGAAGCACCGTGAAAAGGAGAATTGGAAAAGCGATCACTTGCAGAATTTGGCCCATTTCTTTCAAAGTGTCCGAAGCATTTTGAGGCCCTCTGGGAAAAGCAGTGTGTGCTCAACGTCTTGATCAAGCGGCAAGTCACTTGACAGGTCCTCACTAGTCTGCTGAGCCATGGTAACTGCCTGTGTGACTGCTCATAGCTCATGGGAGATACGAGGCACTGCCACATAATTTGGCTCAAAACTAAAACTAAGCTCATAATTTTCTCCTTGCATTTTCTGTGAACTAGCAGTATTTATATGGAGTACTGCTGAGATTCAGCCAATTCATGGAAAGTTGTCAAGCCATGGACATTTGAATCTAGGATGTATCTAGTGAGGGTGAAAGTACAATGCTTTCTCAGATAACCAGAGATCTGGTTATTCAAGAACATTTACAAAACAGGTATTTGAGTCAAATAAGTCAACAAGAAAAATGGTCCCATAAAAATCTGACTGATGAAATGGGCAAATTCTTCATTATTTTGCAATCCTAAATTCAGTTGGCTTCAGCAGGATGAAACAAAAACTTGCTATGAAGTAGTAAAGAGGGGAATATTTTTTCTTATATAAAGAGTGTTGAAACTCTCTACATAAATAAAATAAATAACTCTCTAAATAAATAAAATGAACAAATTCTCTAAATAAATAAAATCTTCAACACTCCTTGTGTTTTGTCTGTTTTCTTCCCTGTCTTCATCTCAACGTCACCCAAGTTTCTAAGCTTTTTGGGTCTGCAACTGACTTTATTACACCTTTCAGTAGTACCACACCCTGTGGAACTGCAATTCCTGGTGTCAGTCTATAGACACTATCACTTTGGGTCAAAGTTTTAAAGACATTCAAATACATCTTCAGCCTTGCTCAGGAAAGATGTCCACAATATTTCACTGTGTGATGTTGTGTCATCAAGCCCAGCAAGTGGTTCTGTTAGAAGGAATCTCCTGTGAAGAGTCTCCCAGTCTTGATTGTAATAATTCAAAAAACGGAGATCCCACATTTTAAAAACCTCACTGGTAAACATTTACCATTTCCTAATCTGACTTGTCCGATCTTGAGTTCTAGAAAACAAGATCTTGATTATTTGCTACTACCAGAAACCTCTTCCAGTGACAAACTTTCCACTTTCACCCCTACACAGACCTAGAGCCAATCCGCCAGGCCCATTTTAAAATTATTTGGATAAACTTGTGAATTGAGACCAGAGGTTCTTATTAACAGGGAGGTTTTACAATCTTAAATATTGAATATTGAGATTCCCTGTGTCCCTTACAAGTCTTCAGCATGCTTCTTAGCCTTTCCTTATTTACACTGTGAATAATTAGTAATAAAATACTATTATAATAAACCAAAACATATTGGACCAGATTGCCTTTCTGTGCTGATAATGGAACGTCTTACATTCCTCCAGGTCTGCATGGTGGTGTACAAGTATCGTTTTGCATAGAAAACACATTTTGATTTTAATTTCCACTTCCCTGAACTATCAGCTTGGAAACGTTGTATTAGTCCAAGCAGAACGATACCTCAAACATTTCCTGGAAGATTCAGTAGTGTCTGACGGTCTTTCAAAAGCTGGATGTAAGGGACCACATTTATGCCCATGTAGGCACTTTAGCAGCAGAAAGGCAGTGAGAGTGCACATCACGGTGTAATGTGTCTGTGTCTTCTAGTGCTATCATGTGAGCATGCTGCTTTCTGCTCAATTTTGGCAAAAAGTTCTTTATCCTTCATATAGAAGAAAGGACTCTTTGGAGAGGGAAAACAAAAGCCTTTAGACATAAGTTTGTGCTTGATTCGTCCCTCTGAAACTCAAATGTTTAAGCTCATGGTGAATTTGACCCAATGTTTTTGGCCTCTGTGAACCATGTCTTTTTTTCAGTGCATCAGAACTGCTTTTGATGGAACACATCACCCCTTGGAGTTCTGTGCAGGTGTGATGAACTGACAGTGTCATCCTGGCCTTTCCTCTGATGAGTTAAACACCCCCGAGGTCCCACATGCCTAAGCCATCCTTCCCAGAAGATGAGTAGCAAAGCATAGATAAATAACCCCTCCTCCTCCATCAGGCCACACAGCAGCAAAGTCAGGACTGATCTTCATGTGCCATGTTACAGAGCTACTCACCGGCATTGTCTGGCTGCCATGCAAGGCATTGATAGCCGCTTGGGCCTCCGCATGGGAAGAGTATTTCACAAATGCACACCCTAGAAGAGGAAAAAGAACATTAGAAAGGCTGCAGGGGTACCAACAACAGTCCATCTAGCTAAGCGTCCTGTCCTCAGAACTGGCAATAAAGAAACTAGCGGAGAAAGCATAGCAAACCAGTTATTCCTTCCCAAAGCCCAGCCATTAAACACATCTGCATCACAAAGTCCTATGCTACCTGCAGTGGGCACTGGTGGACCCAAACTTGGCAAGTACTTTTTGAATCCACTTATCTTCTGACCTCCATAGCTTCCCATGCCAGCGCCGTGCAATTTTATAATTTATCGCGTGAAGATGATTTTCCTTTTATTTGTATTAGACATAATGCTGAATGCTCCTCCTTCTGGTGTTATAAGAAAGAGTGAGGAGTTGTGTGAAAGTCAACAGAAAGCTGCATGTGCTTGTTACAAGCAACCACAGGCCAGCTGTAGAGAGGCATTCTGCCTGCTCCAAACACACAAGGAACTTGTCTCGTATCACTGCCTGGTACAGCTCCATTACACAGACTTCTCAATGCTTGTCCAGGCTCCAAACAGCTTTGGTCTGACAAAGCACCAAATACCTTCTAATATAAAAAAAAGTAAGGGCGGGACAGATCTACATATGACGACTGCCATCTTGCTACCACTGAAATCTGAATCAGTCTTTTACAGTGACTATTATATCACAATTTGCAGAGCCAGTGCCTCTATGGGTGCTTTCCTGCGGACATCAGAGACATGCAGGCAGTGCTCCTCTGGCCTGCACTACCACGCGAGGAATTTCACACTGCCTGAACTCTTACATAAGGTTTTAGGTCACAGAGGTGCATTTATGAATATGTGCTACAGTGCAGAAATGATCAACACTTCAAAGGGTCACATGCACCACTAGAGTGGGGGAAAGTATTGCTAACACTCTTAGCTACAAGCAAACTGACTCAGAGAGAAGAAGAGTAATTTCCATATGCTAAGGCGGTTTTTGGAACAGATTGGAAGAGATCTGAGAAGTTCTGGCTTCTATCCCCTTCTATTACTACTAAAGACTTTTGAGCTTTTAATCAATTTGCAAAGCCCCAGTTGTTTCCCTGGAGGGGCGCAGATCACTGCACAAGGGATGCCAGCCCTAACAATAGGGCAGCCGTCCTTTATTCCCTTTGTAGCATCTTCAGAAGGTCAGCACACCTTCACAGACCCATACAGTGCATGGTGGAAACTGCAGTGCTAAAACACCTCACTTGCAAACTACAAGAATGAGCTGCAAAAGTCCCTATAATCATCACTACAGGCTGGCAGAGGTGGGATCAAAGAAAACAATAGTAGCCCCTTCTAAAAAAAACCACACACATGCAAAAGTAGCTTGCAGTTAGGAGCCCCTCACTTTGCATTCCTCCTTACCATTGTGCTAAGACTGTGTTTCAGGAAGAGCATAGCAATTGTTGCTAATAGTTGGATCTAATTTATAAGGAGCTGAGAGGAGACAATCATGAGAAAATGAGATAGATAAACTTCAGCTGGAAACAATACGGATCAATTATGACATAATCGCAGCCCAGCATTCCGGGGCTCCTGAGATACTGCACCTTCCTCTTCATTAATCAGAGATAATCCAGAATTAGGGTGTTTAATTATTTGCAGAGATTCTTTTGTACTTTATGCCTCTAAAAAGAAGATGCTGATTAGCAAATATACAAAAGCTTTCCAGCTTCAGTCACCCATTGTATTTAGAGCAGGATTTTTGGCTTCAGCATTGCTGTCATGTTGAGGTCTCCTCAGGTGAAATTTACCCCTGTGCTGAGGAACCTGATGGATGAACAGAGCTGGATAAAGATGGGAATGAAGGGAGCAGGAGGAGTTTATCTTGTTTAATACCTGAGATGCTAATGAGACCCCTCCATTGCTTCCGTTAGGTTTTAAGGTAGAAAGAAAAGTGATAACTCAGCTTTCACCTGTGTATGGTGGCAAGGCAGTAGCAGAGAGCCTAACATTTTGATCCTTTATTTGTGTGTTCAGTGGGATGGCTTCTGAACACAACACCAAATGTGTACATAATCTTTCTGCCCCTTGTCACCAGAATTGAGGTGATCTCCAGGATCTCATGAGCCAAGGACACGAGTCATACCAGTCTTCAAAATAACTGTGTCCCTATGACAGGAGCAGCTCTGGAGTTTGAAGGGATTTTGACACACAGAGAGGTATATAACCTGTGCTGAACAGAGAGATACATGTGCTCATATGTTTTTTTCTTTCCTTATTTCAGGATTATAGAACTGGAAGGGCTGCTCTGACTGTCTTGTCAGCTCTCCTGCAAGAACGGAGGAGAGTGCAGAGTCAGAGCCTAAGGTTATGACTGCAGAGGGTGTTAGACTCCTATTGAGGGACTTCTGGTGTTGTGGGAGATCTTTATTTTCTGAGTTACTGAAGTAGACAACTGCTGAATTAAAAACAAACAAAACAACACCAAGAAGCTGTCCAGGCAGCTGCAATCCTGTGGGTCCTGCTGGATTACTAAACTGGATTGCATCTCACTGTGGCTTCCTCACCTGAGTACTCCTGCACTTGTGGATGCACATGGGTGAGCTTCACCCAGAGAGATACAGGCAGGCTCATTCCTCTCTCATATCTTCCAGGACAAACAGACTCTGCACTTCCCTTAAGGCAGAAAAATGTTCTGGCCCCAGCTCTCCTGCCACCCAGTTGCATGCTCCAGTAACTGTTGTGTTTGACCCTGGGTGACTCGTGCAGGAGATGGAGCCTGCATGGAGGACATGGATCCGGACATCCACTTCAGGAAAGGCTCAGATGCCTTTCTGGCAATGACTGGGCTGTGGTGTTATTCACTGGGAAGCTGGGACCTACCTCCTCCCAGCATTGCTTTCATTGAGGTATCTTGGAAGCTCACTCATCACATGATGCCTGGTGAGGCTTCATGTAATGGGTTTGCTAGGATTAAGTCTATGCACTTAGTTAATCTGTCTAAAACTCAATTTAGGTGGAATTTATGCCTTATGGGTTTTACCCAAAATAAGTAGCTCACAAGCAGTATGTGTCATGTTGGTTTCTAGCAGATGGAAAACATTACAGACTGGGAATAAGTTTGTGGGAGTTGTGGCTCGCCTGACTGTCTCCTAAGATAAGGGCACTACCCTTAAGTTTTCTGCGGGATTGAATGCTTTGTGTGTGTGTACGTATCTGTGTGTGTGGAAATTGGGAGCTTCACATTCTCAGTAAATAGCACCTGCAAATGGAAGCTGGTAATATTAACTCCGTCAAGGCTCAGTATTGATCCTGAACATCTCACTGAAATGCAAGCCTGAGACTGCAGCCTGCTAGCACTAATAATTAAACTGGTTAGCAATATGGAGCTGCCACTCAGATTCAGATTTATAATGAAATTGTTTAAGAAAAAAAGAGAGAGAGCAAGAATGAATACAAGTTTGGGGGTTGGATCTCCTTTGGAATCTGTTTCCTACAGGTCTCAGGCATTATTGCCTTTATTATTACTCTGTTTAGCTCCTTTGTCATAGATTTTGTTCTGTACAATTCCAGGTGGAGGCAGATAGAATTTTTTTTTTTTTTTTTTTTTTGCTTTTCCCCAATTTACTGATTCGTTCACTGAAGGGAATGTTGAACTGCCTGCCATTTATGATGGTTGAAATTCTTCTCGGTGAATCAAACCTTTGGGTGTTATGAAACTAAAGTAGCCATAAAATCAAAGGAAGTTGCCCACAGTTTATTTTCAGCCATTTTTATCAGGAAGGCTGAGCTTCGCTGACGTACATCAAAATACTGCCCTATAATGCCAGAGTGAAATTTTTCTTGGCTAACAGTGATTTTACAGAATAGCAGTATCTTTCTTCAGTGTATCACTGTGATTTGGATTTTTCACCTCCCTGTTGCAAAAATATGCTGGCTGATGTTGTCACATGTCAAAATATCCAGTGAGATATGAACTGCATCAGCAAGACTGGTCTCTTCCCTGGTACTGCACATTCCAGCACAGTTTATGATGTATTATATGCAGATCAATATTTAATGGACACATTATACTGTCAAGAGAAGAGGGCCTCCTATTCAAATTGAAGTTACTTTGTCTGGAAAGTGACGGGGGGAAAAAAAAACGACCCTTATGTTCAACAGAGAAGTCTCATTCTTCTACCTGGACTCTAGAAAAGGTTTTCTTATGCTATCCAGGTAATGAGGGATGCCAAAAAGTGGCAGAAGGAGGTAAGACAACTAGTTTTGCAATTAAGCATTGACACATTTCATGCAGCAAATTCCTATTTACATAGGTATCCTCTATCCTTGAAATAATTTACATAGGATCCTGTATCCTTGAAATAATGGTCACTGGTTGGTGCATAACTATGCAAGACCCACCTAAAGAAGAGGAGGACCTGGGGCTGGTGGGTGAGAAATAAGCAGAGGCCGTGGTGGAGCCGGTGAGTAAGGATGTAAAACAGAAAATACGGTTTTGTTTAAGGAAAGAATGAGTCTGCTCAGTGGGGGAAGAAACTCCCAACTTTCCTAGGGCTGGTGGGGAGAGCAGACCTTCAGAAAATGTAAAGGTTTGCATTCAGAGGGGAGGGTCTGTCCTGTAAGCAAACAGCAATAGGCAGCAGTTTGCACGTGGCCAGACACAGCTTGTTGTGGAGGGGGATGTTTTTAGGTGCAATCAGCTCTTTGTTCTCATGCATAAGCAGACAACAACCAGCAAAGAAATGGCCTCCCCTGGCAAATGTGACCCTTCCTAATGTATGAGATGCTGTCCTGGCAGCCACTTAGTGACTTTGTTGTGCCAGGAAATAATATATACACCAAGACTGGGTCTAGCTTGGAGCTAAAGCCACGGTGTGCCATAAGCCATTGTCTTACCTTTGCTGTTGCCATCGGGTCCTCGAAGGATTGTGCACTCCTCGATGTTGCCAAATGCCTCGAATAGCCTGCGCACGTCATCTTCTGACTGCTGCTTATTGAGCATGCCCACAAAGAGTTTTCTGTCTTCTGGAACAAAATAAAGAGATGCTTACCATATTTCGGGAGGGATGCAAAAGCCAAGATAGCTCAGTATCACATGCAGAAGAAACAGTGATTTCATTGAGGTGACATATTTCAGAAGCTGCTAGTCATTTCAGGTGCCTTGCTCAAAACACCTTAATAACATCTGACTTTCAGTGAGTACTTGAAAATAATTTGACAATTTCAAAGAAGAAGGAAAAAAACTCCCAAACCCCAGAAACATCTAAAATGTTTTAACTGCTTCTCAAAATCTAGGCATTGAAGTCTTCCAAATCAGCTTTTTCTGATCAATTTTTGCAGTCAGCTTGCAGTAACTGAAATGACAACATTGCTCAGACTGCCACCCAAGTGAAATGTGGATAAAGATAGCATACATAAATAAAGTCCAACTGAAAAACAACATAAATTAGTAGCCCTCGCAATACTAAATAAGTCGCAGGAAAAAAAATGTTTAACATAAGCTGTTTTGAATCAGGATATAGCTGAAGCCACAGCCAGTAAATTGAGATTTGTTGTTCATACCCACTCACAGACACATACCTACAAGTTTGGATGCATTTATATATATGTGTATATATAAAGTTAATTTGAAATAAACCCAAAGTTTTTGAAACATATATTGTTTCTTGAAACATAAAGTTAACTTATATGAATGCTAATATCTGAGGTTGCTCAAGAAGATGCTGTTTCATGTCAAAGCAGGATGTGGTCTGCTGACAGATACCTTTTTTTGAATGAAGAAGACTATTTATACTTGGACTTATACCAAGTATGGAGAGCTTCAGTCCAGAACAAAACACCTTGAGAAAATGTTTGTGAAAACAGACCAAACCAATGGCTACTGAGTTGGTAAAAAGGTCTCAGGAGGCTCTGAGGGATGCCTATAAATCAGGTTTATATTTAGAGACTACTACCACTACTCCATGAATGAAAAAAAAAAAGAGAGGAAATTTACACAGTTTACATCTTGTATGTAAACAGGCCATTTGCACATGATTCATAAATGTCTTATTTATCATTCATTAAACACTATGTAAATGGGTGAACCAAGATTTTTTTTTTCAGAGCAGTTTACAGAGCAGATGTAACCAATTTGAATAAATATATGTAAATAAATAAATAAATACTTCGAATATTTATTTATTTATTTTTAATGCACATATTAACCTAAAGCTGAACAAAACATTGGTTTGCAACAAATCTTTTCTGGCTGACTAATTGGGTGATTTATGTCACTTTCGTTCAGTGAGAAATCATTGGTGTAGACAATCTGTTCTGCTTCAACCAGTGTTTGATCAAAATTCCCCTCTCCAAGATGCACCTGCAAATTGGCGAATTACTCTATAGCCTTGTATGAGGATAATTTTTCATGCAGTTGATATCTACTGAGGATATTAGGAGCTTTCAGTCCTGCATTGGAGTTATCCACGTGAACCAAGAGTGCACTGACCACAGAAAACAAGGAGTTATGTTGCTTTCAGTTAGGCTGCTGAAATGGCAGGAAAAATAGGTTGAGGAGGGTATGTGTGCTTTTCTGATAGGAGAGAAAAAACATGAATAACCTTCTGATAGACATGTTAAAAGCAAGAAATATGCCTACTTTACGTTGGCATTGATTAGGCAAAGAGATTCTTTGAGGTCACAGAATCACAGAATCACAGAATTGAAGGGGTTGGAAGGGACCTTGAAAGATCATCGGGTCCAACCCCCCTGCCAAAGCAGGTTCCTTAGAGCAACCTGCCCAGGTAGGCGTCCAGACGAGCCTTGAATATCTCCAGAGAAGAAGACTCCACAAGCTCCCTGGGCAGCCTGTTCCAGTGCTCCATCACCCTCACTGTGAAGAAGTTATTTCTCATATTGGTGCGGAACTTCCTGTGCTCTGTCTTATGGCCATTATCTCTTGTCCTGTCTCCACAAACCACTGAAAAGAGGTTGGCCAAATCCCTCTGTCTCCCACACCTCAGGTATTTATACACATTGATGAGATCCCCTCTCAGTCTTCTTTTCTTCAGGCTGAACAGACCCAGGTCTCTCAGCCTCTCCTCATAGGGGAGATGCTCCAGGCCCTGTATTTGCTGGCAACAAAAAGTTGAGGCTTTAATGATGCACAAAGCCCTGACTAGCCCTGTGTATGTTGTCCCCACTTCAAGCTAAGCTGCTTTGGATATTGTAAAGGTTCGTTTTCAGGATGGTTTTCGTTCCTGGCTTCATCCAGGAGGTAAAAATGGCATTGGTGATTAGGCTCAGTGAATGGGCTGTGAACCCCAAGGAACTACATCAGGGGAACCCGTATAATCACAAGATGTTTTTCCCCAAAACGTACTTGTCAGTGCTTTGCCCAGTATTTTCAGAAATTATTTGAGTAATTTCAATCCAGTAAAGGCAAAGAATGAATTAAATAGTCAAAATGCTCCCTACAGACCATATCCCTGAGGGCCTGAAGGACCTCCTTGGCTTTCCTTGGCCTATGATGGACCAATGACATTTCTCAGTCAAGTAATCAAATGATGGGGAGCCAGGTGGGAATTCAGCTTCAGAAACATCTCTTCTGCATGACCTAACTACCATTTTCAGGGAACACTTTGTAGGTCCCAGCAGAAATCACTTTACTTGATGGCTAAGCTGATGTGCAAAAGAGACTCTCAGAGGTGAGGTATAAAGTGTCAACTGAAGCTGAATGTGTGCTGTGCGGTATCTTTTAGGCTAGGGAAAGACAAAGCCTTGGAGAAAGAGCTGAGTCCAAACTGCAAGGGTTGTCCAGATACCTGAGAAAAACTCACCTGTGAAGTGAGAACAGCTGTCCTGGAAAATGGGAGCAGAGGGGTGTGAGTGAGCTGGGAACACCACTGGCAAGGGGTTTGCCGAGGGAGTTTGTGTCTAGTAAATACTTCCCGCACAGAGGAAGTGTCTATTATATTGTACGCTATACAGTTTCCCCTGTTTGAAATAAGCTGCATCAGCAAAAGCACTCCTATAGCTCTGCAACTTTATTTTCACCAGACTTTTTGCTAATATATATGTATCATTAAAAAAAATCACATCCCTCCTCTGTCAGCAAAACTCTCTAGTGTGGAACTGGCCTGAAACTGCCTTGTCTGGTTTAGTTTATGCAAAGCTTAAACCAGGTATGTTAGGAAACGCTTAATTTTATATTTTATTTTATTTTACTCCCCTTTTCTGTATATCTGCAGGACACTGGGAGGGGTGACGCCAGTCCCTGGATCTGGCTGTCAGGAGAAGCGGTGCTTTGTGAGCTGCCCACAAGGTGGCCATCAGACCACCAGGAACAGGCTCCGATGAGGGCGAGGACTACCTTCCCCAGCGGCTGCTGGCCCAGCTGCTGCAGGGCAGGTGGCCCAAAGGGGTCCCCCGAAGTGTCCAGCACCGCCCGGACACCACCTCCAGCCCCATCTCCAGATCAGCGCCCTCTCTCCCTCCCGAAAAAACGTGCCTTGGGCCATCGGGGGAATCATTTGTCACATCTGCCACCGCAGAAATCTACATGATCACACACTCGACTGATAAAAAATGAGTCAGTTTAACATGCTTTTTTTCTCGGAGAGGGTCTTCTTACAAAATACTGCGTTTACCTTTCACATCCCAGCCCTGCCAGGGCGCTCGGCAGCGCGTTTTAACAGCATCCCATGCATGGCCAGGGTGGGAAAAGAGAAGGAGGAGGCCAGCAGCTGGGCCAATTCATCATGGTCCCAATCTTGGCTAATGAGTTTACCCCCTTAATGTGCTCCTGTGAGCCTCTCACACCCTGAGTGCCACTCTGCCAGGGTCCCAGACAAAAAGTGTCATGGAAGAAATCTAGCTAGCCTCTCTCTAGGGGCAGCCCTTTCCAGCAGCAGTCTGGAGGCTCAGTGGGGTGTTCATGTAAGCCTCTTCTCCCTACATATTTGTTTTCTTTCATTGGTGTTAACCCCATTATCAGTCTTTCCCAACAACCTGAGTCCATCATGCTTAGTTGGCCAAAGGAAATAACCATGGATGGTTATTTCTCTGTGCTGTCTTGCCCAGAAGAGCGAAAGAGACCCTCACCATGAGTGACCTGAGGCACTCCCATAATGTTGGAAACTGAATTCATCTCAAGTCTGCCCCTTTTTGCCATAAAAAACCCACAGTGACCAGAGGATCCAGCACCCCATGTTCCTCCCAGGGAGGAAAGGGAGAGAAAGACTTCAGCAGTTGCAGGATTTCAGAGGTGTCCCCTTGGTGACATTTCCAATATTCCCCCAAAACTAGACTATGCCTTTTCCTGGCCACTCTGCCAGCCACAGTGGCTTGCTCAAATCAGGACAAACTGGCTGCAAGGTGCAGTGGTGAAGAAATGTAACTTGTCAGATAAATATACACTCTCTATAAATCTCCCCAGCCGTGTTTATACAAAGCCTCGGCACCTTCTCCAGTGCAAATAGGGGTTAAATTATTCCCTGTTCTATTTGTATTTAAATGTTATGTTTTTATGATAAGCGTAAGGCAGAGGTGTCAGACAGGCCCAGGCGAAGGAGACGGCACGCGTGAAAGGTGAAATAATAGAGCACTGCAAACCAAGTGCCGGGAGGAGATGGGAAGGGGGGACACGGGAGCGAGGGGGAGAAGGGGGAGGACAGGCACTAATTAAAGAGACAGAAGGGACAATGAGATGCAGGATGTTTGACCCTCTGCGGAGCAAAAGGACAAGAGCAAGAATCACAGCAATTGTGGAGGGACTGGGGGAAAATTAGGGTCACTCTCAGAGAGACATGACACAGGTTTATGTTTATCCAGATAGCTCTCGCTAATGTATGTGTGCGCGTGGGGGTACATTTAGATAAGAATATATAAATACACTTGTGTTCTCATATTCCTCATGCAAAACAAAGAGGTTGAATCCCTGTATCAGGAAAGCATAAGCCGGCTTTACCATCTAGAACATCACATCCAAGGCCTTGGAAATAAAGAGGGACAGATCCACCACCTTCGTGGCCCAGGCTAATAAGGAGGGCGAACCAGAAGATCACTACGGTCCCTTCGAACCATCAAACCTCTCATTCTAAAACCTACGAGCGTCCCTATTTTATTGTGAGTTCATCGCTAGGGCATCACAGATGGATGGTGCATGTGCTTCTCCATGCAAGAGCAAACCTCACATTTGTGTATTTCTGTATGGGAACACTCGTCTTCTGTCGGAGCATGGTATTCACCAGAGCAGTTCTCTAACATTACTCAATGCCTTTGGCTTTCTAAGCATCAGGACCAGGTTGCTGTATGGATTCATTTCAGAAAGCAGATGCTAATTAATTCCATTATTTGTATAGCTAATAATTATTTGTCCCTGCTACTGTTTCCCTCCTCCCCAAACACTGCTTGCACACACAGTGAGGGACCAGCTGCAGAGCCTTGGCCCTGGCACTGGGAAGGCCTTTAGGCTCATCTCCTTGGCACCATGAATGAGCAAAGGAGCAGCCCAGAGACGTTTGCCGTGCAGGTGTGGGTAAGAAGAAAATGCCAGTACATGGGACTGAGGGGCACATCGACCACAGAGGAAGCAAGAGGCAGAGTGGATCTTCCTTGCCTGATTTCCTGACCAGTCCATCGGTAGAAATGGGAGAGACCATGGCACTAAGGGTGTGCACCAGGGAGGGAGATGGACCAGGGAGACATACACTAGGGTCAGGGATGTGCCAAATCCACAGAAGAGCTATAAACACAGGGTATTTCAGACAATCGCGGTATCTAAAGAAGGAGCTACAGAGCAGAGGGGTGAGCTGTGAGCCCCTGAATGTTATCAAAGTTTGGGTTGAGGTCCAGCTGTGAACTCCAGGCTGCAGGCTCAAACAGCCGGAGTGCCCCACCGCTCCCCTCACCCCGTGCTAATCAGGCAGATCAATAGGCTGAAAGCAGGGCATTTCCTGGGGCCTGGGCTGCACACTCCTACTGCCATTTTCACAGCAGTCCTACAGCTCCGTGATGATGATTACAGCCCTTTCCACAGGGGAAGCGATTACGAATTCTGTTGTAGCTAATTGTAAATTAGCTAATTATCTTCTCCGTGGTACCTTGCTGGAAAATACATGAACCTTATAAAATGGAGGTGTTTCAAAAATTAGGATGGGGAAAAAAAAAAAAACAACAACAACCAAAAACCCAACCCACACTGGGAACAATAAAAACCTACTTCTACCTAACTCTGAACAATAGCAACCCAATCTTCCTTCCACCCGCATGGGCGCCTATTTCCCCCCTTCTCACTCCCCCTCTCTACATCCAACAACACCCACAAGGGGCTAATTCTGCTGCAGGCTTTAAAATGTTTGCTGAGTTCACCTGTTCCTCGCAGCTGGGTGTTGTGGGGCATCCCTAATCACATCTTAGCAGGAGTGATTTCTTTGTGCTGATCTCTTCCCCTCCTCCCTCCCTGGTTCAGTTTTACTTAACAGATTCTTTATATCCCATACGTTAGCAGATATGATTGCACAGCTGCCGGTCTCCAACTGCTGGAGACAGAGGCTTTGAGACACCCGGGCTAGAGAGAATAACAGCTAATCTGAACAGCTGTGTGATGGGGACAAGCGCAAATGAGTATAAGCCCAGGTGTGGGAGTATAATTCTCTTGCACAAAGAAGGAAGCTTCATCCCACAGGTGTGTTACTCTCCACTGTTACATCTGAAAAACTTAGTTTGAAGGATTTCTCATGTTTAATTGCTTGGCTGCACTCTGGGCCTTGACTTGGATGTGGATCCTGCACACAAAGTGGAAGAACAGCTGTACAAGAGATGGTGTGTCTGACTCAGAGCGCTGCCTCTGACCATGGCTAACTGCAGATGTCTAGGAAAGAGCAAGAGAACAAGGTAAGCAATTTTGTTAATCTCCCCAGATATTCTCCAGGCTTCAGCGCTCTGCAGTTTAGGGGCTTCCAGAGTCTAAAGCGGTATTTTTGTATACAACAGCTCTCAAAGTGTCTTTCTTCGATGTAACTATTCACTGGGATTTGAACCCATGCAGACTATGAGCATCCGGCACATCCCGCAGCAAGATGTTCTGCAGCTTAATCATGCATTGTGTTACAAACAAACCCCTTCCTTTTGTTTATGTTGAGCATGCTGCTAACTGGTTTCCATTGACAGGCTCTGCATCTTGTTTTGGGAGAGAGTGGAAATCACTCCTGATTCAGTTATGGAAGAGTGGACCCAAGAGGATATGCAAGAGCTTCGCCAAAGTTTCCGTCTGCACATTTTCAACTGGTATTTGGGACTCCTGGGTCCCATCTCAAGCTGTGATATGGATATTATGGAAAGCAAAATTACTTTTCCCTTAATGTGATTTGTTATTCCTGGCACTAGCAGGATGGTAGACCATGTAGTTACTGTTACAAAAGACTTACAATACATCTCTGCCAAGGACAAGGGCCTCAGTGGAAACGTGGTATATAATAATCACCCAGGGAAAAAGGCAGCCTCAGTTTCCCCATCTGTAAAAAGAATAGATGGGTGTTTCCACCAGGCATAACTGGGTGTTGCTGAGGTTCTTCAGTGTTTGCCAATAGCCACAAATGCAAGCAGTTCTGGCAATAACACTGAATGGCATCTAGCCAACTGGTGGTCAGATCTCTGGCTGAACCCGCTGGTGGTCTCTCTCAGATTTAGGTGGCTGAAGCTTCTCCCAGCTCCATGGTGAGGGTAAATGAAGGCAAGGCTTAGTTCTGAATGGAAAGCCTTGCTTCTGCAAAGGACAATAGACACAGACACAGATTTCTAGGTTGGAAGAGACCTCAAGATCATCGAGTCCAACCTCCGACCTAACACTAAGTACTCCACTAAACCATATCGCTAAGCTCTACATCTAAATGTCTTTTAAAGACCTCCAGGGATGGTGACTCCACCACCTCCCTGGGCAGCCCGTTCCAATGCTTAATAACCCTTTCGGTAAAGAAGTACTTCCTAACATCCAACCTAAAACTCCCCTGTCGCAACTTTAGCCCATTCCCCCTCATCCTGTCACCAGGCACGTGGGAGAACAGACCAACCCCCACCTCTCTACAGCCTCCTTTAAGGTAACTGTAGAGAGCGATAAGGTCGCCCCTGAGCCTCCTCTTCTCCAGGCTGAACAAGCCCAGCTCCCTCAGCCGCTCCTCGTAAGACTTGTTCTCCAGACCCCTCACCAGCTTGGTCGCCCTTCTCTGGACTCTCTCGAGCACGTCCATGTCCTTCCTGTAGCGAGGGGCCCAAAACTGACCACAGTACTCAAGGTGCGGCCTCACCAGAGCCGAGTACAGGGGCACAATCACTTCCCTAGACCTGCTGGCCACACTGCTTCTTATACAGGCCAGGATGCTGTTGGCCTTCTTGGCCACCTGAGCACACTGCTGGCTCATATTCAGCTGCCTATCAACCAACACTCCCAGGTCCTTCTCGGCCAGGCAGCTTTCCAGCCACTCATCTCCCAGCCTGTAGCTCTGCTTGGGGTTGTTGCGCCCCAGGTGCAGGACCCGGCACTTGGCCTTGTTGAACTTCATACAGTTGACCTCAGCCCATCGCTCCAGCCTATCCAGATCCTCCTGCAGAGCCTTCCTGCCCTCGAGCAGATCGACACACGCACTTAGCTTGGTGTCATCTGCAAACTTACTGAGGGTGCACTGGACGCCCTCATCCAGATCATCGATAAAGATATTAAAGAGGACCGGCCCCAGTACCGAGCCCTGGGGGTAGTGACCAGCCTCCAACCAGATTTGACTCCATTCACCACAACTCTCTGGGCCCGGCTATCCAGCCAGTTTCTAACCCAGCGAAGCGTACGCCAGTCCAAGCCCCGAGCAGCCAGTTTCTTGAGGAGAATGTTGTGGGGAACGGTGTCAAAAGCCTTACTGAGGTCAAGGTAAACCACATCCACAGCCTTTCCCTCATCCACCAAGCGCGTCACTTTGTCATAGAAGGAGGTCAGGTTCGTCAAGCAGGACCTGCCTTTCATAAACCCATGCTGACTGGGCCTGATCGCCTGCTTGCCCTGCAAGTGCCGCGTGATGACCCTCAAGATAATCTGCTCCATGAGCTTTCCTGGCACTGAGGTCAAACTGACAGGCCTATAGTTCCCCGGGTCTGCCCTCCGGCCCTTCTTATAGATGGGCGTCACATTGGCTAGCCGCCAGTCAACTGGGACCTCCCCCGATAGCCAGGACTGCCGATAAATGATGGAAAGCGGCTCGGCCAGCTCCTCCGATGACCACGCATCTTGGAGGGGTCTTCTGGGGAGAGATTTTTAAGCCCTTCAGTGGTATGATCCATGAAAACATTGTCACAGTAATTTAGGTGTATGTGTCCAAGAGAACACAGATGGTGACTACTGTTGGCCTCATGAGTAGTTGGAAAGAAATTTAACATGTTGCCAATAGGTGAACCCGAAATCTAAGATTATGTTGTTAAATTAAATGTGTCGGGGCCTATTCTTTATGTTGAAGGCCCTCAACCATACTGCTGGCCTATCCTCCTGAGCCGGGAGACCTTTTTGACAGGTACTGGAAGAGCTTGTTGGTCCTAACCAGCTGCCGAACCACATCCAGAAATTGTTTGGGAGAGCAGGGATGTGCAGAATGGAGCTGGGACAAAAAATGGAAGGAGATGGAGAAGTAAGTTCAGACTAGGAGGATGATCACTCTCTAGACTTTGCTGGCCTGGCTCCTGTTGCAGTACCCACTGCCTACCTGCAGAGAAGTGACATCCAAGTGTACACCTACAGACTTGTAGCTCAGAGGAAAGCACACTTAGGCTTCCTCTGTGTAGATATGGGATAAATAGATACGAGAAAACCAGGGCAACAGGCCAAGCAAACCCTGCCATGAAGAGATAGCCCAAGCGATTCTTCTAACAGCAGAATCTCCTTGCACAGCTGAGAATATTATAACCCCAAGACAAATATCAGCAGTTCTGGCTGGCTGAACAGTGCCGTCACAACTGTCCATTGCCAAGAGATGCTACTCCCTGTGCAGATCTTAAATGACAGGTTTTATGGTGTTTAATATGGAGCTGGGAAAACAACTCACAACAACTCACTTTATTAGTAGCCTTTACTTAGGAAATCTGGTGGTGAGTGCAGTCTTAGAGCTGGTGTCATGCAAAGCACAAGGACTCTGCCTGATTTGTGCCTGGCAGATCATAATTCTTACAAGTTTATTCATTATCTGAAACCCTCAACTGGAATATTTCTGAGAATGATTCATGAGGCAGTGTTTTTTTTTTTGGGGAAAAGACTCAGGATTCAAAATTTGGTCTTTTAAAATTTGATGTATAGCCCAAGAACCCAGTTTCTCTTCTCCTTCCCTTCACAGTAGGAAGAATAACTGAATTCGTATCAGCCTTCCAATAATTGGAAAGAAACAAAACAATCAAACAAACAAAAAAACACACATCTTTCCCTAAATATTAGTATCCTGTGCTTACAGTTGCAGTTTCCTTGGAATAGCCCTGGCCATGAGATGGTGCAGGGGGATATTCATGGCAGAAAAGCACCTAAGGAGACCCAGCATGGAATTGTGGAGGTATGCACCTGTGCTGTATCTAAGCTTTGCTGGATTTTCTATGACTGTCTGGGCTTCCAGCTCCTGCAGATCTACAGATGCCTTCCTCACCCAGCTTGATGGATTTCCTGAAGAAGGAGGTGAAGGAGAAGACTGTCTTGTACTATCAAATGACACCTCAAACAAACGCTGAATTACATCATGCTTTTACACTCATCTTTTAGAGACAGGTCAGATTTGAATACAACTCTTGCAGCCTTTGGTTCTGGGGAATTTAACACATCTTAATTCCTATGTGTAAGGTCCCTTTTTCACTCTGTGGCAACACTGGGCTGAGGCTGAGCCTGAAGGGCTGTTTGGTTTTCACACTCGTTCAGACCAAAGCTTAGAAGCTTCTTGACAAACTCCGCAGGGTCAGTGGTGTCAAGGCTGGTATGTCAGGAAAATAAGTTTCTGTTCCTAAACTCATCCCACTGGTGACCTGTCGGGGCTTTGAAACCTTTTCCAGAAGCCCAGAAGGCCACGACATTATGATAACACTCAAGCCTTGAGCACTGAGGGTTGTTGGAACAGCAAAGACATGGGAGAAAGGGGGGTGGGAAGTACATATTTTCTCTTGCAGGAGCTGTGACGACATTTCAGATCAAATTAAACTTCAGTTTTTAAAGACTTCAGTGGAGGTAATTGAAACACTTCCTCACAATTGCCTGAACCTAAGTGTTATCTCTCTTTTCCTCTGTATATCATCCCTTTTCCCCCAAGCCTGAGACAGCCCTGCACGGCCACAGCCTCCTTAATATTAAAGACGGTGATTAAATGGGATTCGCCAAAAGACAAAGGGCTGAAAACCTGCCAATTGTTAATCCCTCTTTCGCTGTGCTTAAAAATTCCATTTCCTTCATTTGAAGAAAGGTGGGGGGGGGGGGGGAGAAAAGAGAATTATACGCCTATGTCTAATTTAAATTCTGGCGTCGCGGGTCCTGTTCCCTTCTCCCTCTCTTGACGTCTGAATATATTCCTTTATTACCATTATTACAGCTTTCTGATTGCATTAAAATTCATCCACACGCTTCTCTCCACATTCCACTTTTCTTTTGCCAGTTTTTTTGCTAATTCCCTTTTTCTCTCCCCCGTTCCCTCCCCACTTTCAAATTATATAGAATGTCATTAAAGATCTCCACAAAAATGCCTCAACTCCTTTCTCTCTTGCTTTTATAAACTTGCTGGCTTCCTTCCTCTCCATCCCTTCGTCTACAAACAAAGAAAATGAAGAAGGAGAAGCAAAAGAATACAATAATAATAAAGGAATCCAAGCAGCATGTCTCATAGGTCTCAATAACACCTCTCCTACATCATTCAGCTCCGGGCCTAATGCTCACTTCAGTTATGAAACCGTATTTCACACAGAAGTTTTGTGTATTATTTGTTTGACGCTTGTATCTGGAATCCACGGCTAAAATCAGAGTGGGGTGTGCCAGGCTGTGTACGTAAGCATGGAAAGAGACAGTCCTGCCTGCGACTATAAGCAGAAAAATAGGAAGGTTTGAAATAGAAATTTGATTTCACTCTGCTTTAGTGAGCAAGAGCTGAAAAACTGTCAGGATTTACCTACGGATGTGAGCAGCAGAGCTGGGCATGGGGTGCATGTTGGGTGCAAGACCTGAACTTAAATGGGATCCACCCATTGAACCCTTCAGACATCCCACAGACTGCAAGAAGGCCTTAAAAGTGATGTTTTATCCCCAAAAGACAAACCCACACCACCTAAAAATATCTCGTGTATCTTTCCTTAAGCTTGTCCTGCTTTACCTAGGTGGAAGTCCCACTCTGGGGATTTTGTAGATAAAAATGAAGGGGAGAATCAAACTCCTTCCCTATAACAAGTACCATCTGCCTTACAGGCATTTAAACTATAGAGTCGGGGCACGACACAATGCCAGTATGATCAGGTGGGGGTGACTGATCCCCCTAATGTCCCTGTGACCTTCCTAGCCCAGCTGGGAGGAAGAAGCTGCTGCTGTGAAACTTTCATTCATTCTTTCCAGCTCTTCCAAGATGCTGAAGTGGGTTTTGTTTCTTTGTTTGTTTTTATTATTTTTTTTGCCGTCACCCTCGATTACACTGATATAATGAAATGACTGAAACTGGATGAAAAATGGAATTTTCTTTCTATGGAAAATACTTATGTCTCAAAAAATGTGCTTCCACTTTGAATTGGAGAGGCCAAAGTTCTTGTGAAATGGAAATTCTTCAGTTGTGAAATGTTACAGGGTTTTGTCTCAGAGGAATACAAAGGCTTTGTCTTAATAACCTCAAAACATAAAATATATAAAGCAGAATGGCTGTGGTTTTCAGCCAGACAAAAGAAAGTACATTTTCACACACTATATGAATAAAGGAAAGAGTTTCTGCCATGGGATGTTGTTGAAGGCAAAAGTCATAAATTAGATCCAAAGGAACGAGAAGCATCCACTCACTGCTACTAAACATGAAGATCCAGATGCAAAATCTATCTTAATCACTAAATCCGTGACTGCTGGAAGCTGAAGGATATTAAGGGAAGGGTCACTCTTTATAAAAGCACTGTTCTTACTCTTTCTAATGGGCACTGCTGGAGCAGAGGATGCCAGAGTAGAAAAACCTTTGGTCTATCCCCAAACGGAAACTCTTATGTTCTTAGTGGTTTAATACAATACAGACTTGAAACAAAATTAATCAAAAAGATTCTGTTAAAATGACAGGTTTGTGCCTCCTGAAATGAGAACTCGATGCATTAATTTCAAAAAAAATGTCCCCTGGCAAAAATCTCATTGAAACGGACCCGTTCCAGGGGAACGCTTTGCCTTTTACAAAACTTCACATTCGGCTAGATAACCGTTCCTTTGAAATGCTTTGGCCAGCTCAACAAATGACCCAAGAAATGAATGGGTCTGCTTCAGGATGCTGCCTGGCAGGATCTGGCCTAACTTATCCACATACTCATTTAGAACATTACCCCAAGGTGCGTATGCGAAAGAACATTATATTCCAAGCAATGCTACACCAGTGCTTGAAATAAACATCGGGGATCCAAGGTTAAAGCTGAAGCTTATTGAAGTTAATGAAAAAGAGTGCCATGGAGCATTGCAGGCTTTGGATCGGACCCTCAATTTTCTGAAATGCTGTTCGGTGTGTCCCCTTCCCCCCTGCTGTTGGTATCACACCTCCCAGAGTCTCCCTGATGCAGAAGGCATATTACAGCGGTGCCAGGGGAGGTCTGGTGACAATGGAGCAGGAGGACAGCAGAGCCTGAATGATGCTGGTCACACCTTTCGTGTGCTAGGGTTTGGGAATCTATATATTTCCTGTTACGTATTTCCCTGATTCTGCCTCATTTCTTAGCCTCCTTTCACCAAAACTTTTCCTTCCTCTGAGTGGAAGAGGAAGACTTTCCTGCAAGCCTGACTCCAGTGTTTAAAACAGCAGCTCAGAGCATAGAATCACAGAATATCCTGAGTTGGAAGGGACCCAGAAGGATCATCGAGTCCAACTCCTGGCTCCACATAGGACCAGCCAAACATCAGACCATGGGTCTGAGAGCATTGTTCAATCACTCCTTGAACTCTGGGCAGGCTTGGTGCTGTGACCACTTCCCTGTGGAGTCTGTCCCAGTGCCCAGCCAATATCTTGGAGAAGAACTTTTCCTAACACCCAGCCTGACCCTCCCCTGTCCCAGCTCCATGCTGTTCCCTCAGGTCCTGTTGCTGTCCCCAGAGATCAGAGCTCGGCGCCTGCCCCTCCGCTCCCCTCGTGAGGGAGCTGCAGGCCGCCATGAGGCCTCCCTTCAGCCTGCTCTGCTCTGGGCTGAACAAACCAAGGGACCTTAAGTGCTGCTCACACATCTTCCCCTCCAGGCCATTCACCATGTTCATAGCCCTCCTTTGGACACTCTCCAACAGTTTTATGCCCTTTTTACACTGTGGTGCCCAAAACTGCATGCAATGCTTGAGGTAAGGCTGCATGAGCACAGAACAGAGTGGGTCAATCCATTCCCTCAACCTGCTGTGCCTGATGCACACCAGGGTACGGCTGGCCCTTTTGGCTGCCAGGACACACTGCTGGCTCATATCCAGCTTGCCGTGAACCAGAACCCCCAGATCCTCACTTTCTGTGGGGATGCTGTGCGGCCTCTCATCCCCCAGTCTATACATATAGCCAGGGTTGCACCATCCCAGGTGCAAAATCCAGCACTTGCTCTTGTTAAATTTCCTACAGTTGGTGATTGCCCGTGAGCAATGAGGGAATGCAGGAAAAACTATGACTAAATAGTGTCACCTGAAACACCACTGCAGAAATGGAAATACATGATAAAACGTGGGATAAAAACAGCACACCTGTGGCCACAGAGGAATTTTCCTTTACCAAAATCAACAATCAGCGCAAACCTGGACCTGCTGGACCCAGTAAGGAGTTACCCATAGATGTGGGATGCTCCCTGCCCCAGGTTGGACCCCCCCAAGCACTTCTTCTCTCTAAATTTGGGCACACTTCAGATTCAGGGAAGTGTAGCCCTCAGCACACAGAGCCAAAGATCTCTCACTGGGGAAAGTGAGATTCCTTTCATGTCACTTAACATCCCCCTGCAAACATTTTATTGAAGATTATTTCTTCCACCCTCCCCTCGCACCCTCCCAACTTTCAACTCTGACTGGCTCTAAATGCCACTGTCATTTCCATCCGCTGACAGAGCTCTTTAACTGCTGCGCCGAATGGCATTCGCTAAAACCAACTAATAGAGGGAAATGAGGTTAACCTTTAAGAAAGGTGAAAACGAGCCCGGTGCTATGCCAGCAGTAAAGAATAGTTCATAAACAGCCTCCTGCTGCAAAGGCAGTTTACTCCAGGTGCTGGTCTTGCTGGTAGCTCCATTTGCTGCTGGGTTTCAGGGGTGGGCTTGGCCAGGAGAGAACATGGGACCTCTCTGCTCACACAGCCGCTCCGGGTACACAGAGGCTGCAGGATCAGTGGGCTGTGATGATGTCACTGGTGGTGGTTTTGTGGGCCTGAGTGAGGACTGGGGCCATGCAAGGTTTAGTCAACCTTTGTCTGACATGCCTGTGGGGATAGTCCCATGACTCTGAGCTTGGGCTACTGTCCTTTGAACTCGCAACAAATTTACACTGACTGTAGTGGATGTGTATGATAGCTTGCACCAGTGGAGATTTTCTCCACCCTTTTCTTCCCAGGCATGCAGGGAGATGGGAGTGTTCAGGGCCAAACCCTGCTTTGCCTGTCCCCTTAGTGAGTCTCTTCTTTTAAAGTCCTTCACAGCTCAGCCCAACACGACCTACTGACTCTTACTGACTGACTTCGGTACAGATAGTATTGTTGGGTGGTCCTGCACTCCCTGAAGGAGCATTACTGTCCTTTGGTTTCTTTCAGGCTTTATCCACTAGTCTCCTTACTTATCCAGGAGCTGGGTAAAATCTTGGCCTTAAGCCACAACTTGATCCTACATGTGCCATTCCCACACTCATACCTGAGACTCCATAACATACAACTCATGAAGGAGCACTAGCGGAGAGAGATGGGGACCAGAGACTGTGTACTTCCATACAATAACTGCAAAAGGAGAGTCATCTCTTAGTCGACGCTGAAGGGGAGTCTTACAGGAAGGAACTCAATATCCTACAAGTTTGGGTACCAGGAGTAGATTGCCGAACAATACTATGATAGGAACAAGATAAATATTTGTTGAGTAATTTTCTGTTGTCAGTGCTCTGTTTCATCTAATTTTAATTAGACCAGAGAGCCTGAAGGATGCTTCTACTACCACCAACTATATTAACAACAACTGGCAATATAGGAGTGAGTCCATATGAAGCAGAGATGTTGGTCTCCTGTTTTCAGTCAATTTTCTCCATTCGGTTTATGTAAGATTCATCTCTGTACAGCAGGGAACTGAAGGAGGTGTTCTGTCTTGCCCCCTGCCCAGTGCTGACACTACTACTGTCTTTCTCATGCCATGGAAATTGTCCATGCTGAAAGTACTTGCAACAGAAAACCATTCCTCTGGAACAAATGATCAGTAAGCATAAACCTACAAAGCTTTGTGAAACAAGGTCTTTAGCTGGTGTAAATCAACAATATAGACATATATCATGCAATGATAGAATTATTTTCCCCCCCAAAACTGCTATGGCCAGATTAGCAAATATAAAAGCCCATTATCTCACTCCTGCCTGAGGGCAGTACCTGAAGAAATTAATTCCCAGATTCAGGGTAAAATCTGAGTCTCAAAAATGCCAGTTTCCAGCTACCGGAGCTTCACTGTCCACGTGGGAAGATATAACCCTCAGAAGGCTTTTTCCACCTCCAGTTTCATGATCACTAATAATGCTTTTTGGCTAACAATGCTTTTTTGGGGGTCTGGAGAAAGAAAAGCTGTGCAAGCCAGATCTGAACCTGGCTCCAGTCCCTATTACTGCAATCGTACTGTAACTGTGCTAAGGGGAGTCATCTCTTCCCTTCATCAGTAGCAAGGTCTCAGAGACACAGAGAGAGACAGAGAGCGAAGGTGCTGTTTTATAGCAAGCCTTTTCTGAGCTTGAGAGCTCGCTGTGCTATTATTTCCCCCTTTTTCCCTCATTTCAGGCCTTTTTGTGTTTCATGTTTGGCCCTCGGCAGGCTGAGAGACGTGCTGACAAGTTGTAACTTTCACTCGGCTCTGCAAGGGCTTTGTTCTCTGCGTGCATGGCACAGGCTTGCTTCCTCTTTCAAAATGTGACAGCGAGCGATAACATTGACACGGGGAGCCAGCGCGTGGTCTCGGCACGCTCCCTATGCTAAAGACCCTCTCCGGTGATCTGCAGCATCAGTCAGGAAGCAAAAGATGGGCATGGCAAGGGAAAAATACTAGGAGCAACAACCCCATCTTCCTCCCAACCCCCCCTTAACCCCAAGCTAATCAGAGATTCACAGGGTTATCATCAAAAGGGCCTTTCAGTGGTCTAGTTTTTCCCACTGCATACTGCAGGTGCCCACAGAGCTGCTCCCAAGCATCCTCCCATCCCATGGACCCCATGGAGGAACCACCATGCTTAGCCATTCTGTTTCTACTCTACAGGTATCCCAATAGGTTGCATTTTGGCTAAAACGTGCATCCTGGAGAGGGGTCAAGTCTTACTCCCAAGAAGCAGAACAACCCTCAGCATCATAAGCTGCTTTGATGTATAGCCTCTTGTAAGAAGAGCCTGTTTCTGACTTTTCACTTCAGTGTTTTTGGCAACGCCTTTAAATTAGAAAAGTTTCTGAGAAAAGTTCAGTGTCTCTCCAGCTGATTAAAGCACTTTTAAGCATTTAGGCTTTTTTTCCCCAGAAAAGATAATTCCATAAGGATCCAAGTTGCTTGGAGCTGTGTGCAATGACGACCACAACTCTTTAAGCCTGACACTTTGAGGCATCTGTTTCATTTTTCCATGTCTTTTCAAAATCGTTTACAGCTTTTAAAAGGTGAACATTGGGCTGGGATCAGTTTGTCAGTGCACTCCCCCACCCACATTACCTACTAAAAAATCATCTTTGTCCTCCAGTTTCCTTGTTTATACAGCAAGAGGTCCCATTAGATGGTTTTGCCCACCACCATGCTGGGAGCTAATGTTGACTTCCTCAGCCATGCTAACCACTTTTCTAGGTCATTGCCTAGGTACTTTTCTAGGTCACTGTCTTATGAAATACAACCCCTCATTCTTTAGGTCTGGTTTTTAGCCTTATTCCTCCATGAGTCAGCTTCGATTTGGTTCTGCAGAAAGACGCACATAATGCCTCAGCCAGGCAAAGCTCATTCAGAGTGACCTAAGTGACTCAGATAACTCTGTATCAGAGTCCTGTCCGTACAATTTCCCATTTTGTGTTTTCCACAGATTTTATCAGCTGGGATATTTAATTCCACAACATTCATGACAATGCTGACTAGCATCAGATCTGATCCGTGGTACTGATCCATGCAGAAGAACCTTGCTACAAATACCGTCACTGTATCATGCTTTCTCTTTGACAACCACATTTTGGGATTTGTCCATTACCCACTTCTTAATCCATTTAATGTCCACCCTTTTGAATTCTGTACTCAGCAGGAACTACAAGAAAGTTCTAATTCTACAGATCCAACCTTTGAAGCTCATGATAGTTTCTACTGATAAAGAAAACTCAATCAGTTGGTTTTGCCAAGGGGAAGATAGGATCTCAAAGACACAGAGCCTCTCTCCTCCCTTCCCTTGCCTCTGGAATTGTTCTTTCTTGGAGGCTCGAACATCAGGCCTTCACCTCTGTTGCAACACAGTTCTCTAACACTGGCATTTAAGGAATGCTGTATTTTCCTAAATACTAGCGATGTTCTCCAGATATTGCCACATAAGCTGGACACAGTCCTTAGTTGTGTCTATTCCTCACTTTTCATAGTTACTGCTGATTGCTGGTTCACTCACAGGTTGCATCTGCTATGCAGGCATGGACATGTAAAAGCTCTGACTTAACTACCACAAGAAGGACCCTGTTCTTCTTTATCATGCTAAGACCCTTGCCATTATTACGTCTGTAGGACACTGGGATGAAAAAGCCTCTCTGGGTGTGAGAACTGGAGGAGACCAGTAACTAAAGGAAAATAAAGTCACAGTTCTGAAGAGTGTTTCGTGAAAGGGGGAACACAGGACAGTCTTTTGCCTTTCCTCACCTCAACATCTTTTTCCTGGGAGCAGAAGTAATTGTGTTGAATGCACTTAGAGATTTCCCTGCACAGTGAAGCAATGTAAGGCAATAGGATTCTTATCATTCAGCTTCCCTGAGCATTTCTCTGAGCTAGAAACAAAGTCCAAGTCCCAGTTGGGATGACATTTATTTAGCATATGTAATGTTAACCAAAAGAAAGTCAGGGAGCATTCACTGAACCCTGCTTTGACTGCTCTGCTGTTTAACTGTTGGCTTTCCCTCACTGATTTTTGGCCTGTTGCAGCCACTTTGCGCCAGACAGAGGGAGGTCTGGCTCTGCGTGGTATGGATGCAAACTAGGATAGTCCTTGGGCTTACAGTCTGGTACTGACCCATCTTTCTTTTAGGTAGCAGCACACGCCGAGTCTGAGTGGAAGATAGGACTCAGAGAACAGAGTCTTGAAGGACGTCGTGCAGATTTTCTGAATTTGAACAAAATCACTGAAAGTTTGCCCATCAGTAGCCCACTCAAGAGTAAGATACAACAGCATGTCCCCTTCACCCTAGGGTTTGGTATTACATTGGTATTACATTTGGTATTACAGGAGAAAGCCTCTCTCTTTATCTGCTATTAAACTGGAAAATCGTTCTGGAGAAACCCCTCTGTTTTCATCTCTCCATCTGCAATCCAGAGGAATTTTAGCCTTGGTCATGTTGAGATGTAATTCTGAAAGAACATGCTTTCACAGTCATAAAAGCACAGTAATAACACTGCTCTAGCATATTCACTCAAATATTGCCCAAATAATAGTAGGTGATGCTGTTAGCCCCGATTAAGGTTTGGGGAAACTGAGGCATGGTAAAGTTAAAGAGAAGCACAGTCTGGAATAGACTCTGGGAATTGTGACAGTAGCCTTGCAGTGCAACCCAACAGAAAGCATGGCCTTCTCCTTTGGGGCTGGATTTTTCCATGGTGCTTTCAGAGCCCTAGTCCATAATCCTGACTCCAAAGAGCTCTGCACAGGCTGCTTAAATTATATTAAAGCACAAGATCTGGAGTTCAGTTCACTTAGAAAATGTGTGTGTACGTCTGTGTGTTTGCATATGGATGCGTGCAGCGTGTGGGTGTGATTCCCTAAATACGAGGCGAAGTGCCTATCACAGAGAATAGACCTTAAAAGGGGTTTCTGAGCTGTAAGTGAGAAATCAAAGCTGGAAAGAAAAAAGGCAACCTTCCCACTACCAGCAGCAACTCAAATTAAAAAGCAATTGTGTATGTAAGAAACAGAAAGCTTTGGAAATACAGGGATAAATGACATTTGTTGTGAAATGCTTCCCCCACTCCTGTCCCCAAGTGATAAGGAAAAAAACAGGATGCTGGGGGAACTCCAGGTTGGATTCAGGCAGCAGAAACATTTTCAGGTTGAGCTTCGTTTGGTGCTCATTTGAGTTCCTCCATTAACTGACACTGGCAAAGGTGCTGCTGCCACGGCTCTCCAACCCCTTGCAACCCCACAAGAGCTTGAGGCAGATGCAGGCAGGCACCCATGGCTATGGTTCACTTCATGGAGGAGCAGGGAGCCAGGCAGGCAGTGCTGCCAATATTGGGGCATCTGAGGTGGCTGACAGATGTCAGTCAATGTTAATGCAAGTGAGAGGGACCCGACTGAAAGGTGCACCAGAAAGAGCAGTGGGTGCCTAGCATGGGCAGAGGGAAACCAACTCAAGTATTTAAAATGCTGCGGAGAGTGTGAGGGAGTATTTTTCCCTTGTCTTTGGTGGAGTGGAGGTCACTGCTTCATCTCCATTCCCATCACCCAGCAAGAACTCAGAAACCCCTGCACAGAGCTGGACCCAGCCCGGATTCTGCCTTGGAGGTGCTGAGGGGCTGGCAGGATGGGGCTGCTGCTGATTTACTTCCTCGCTGCTGTTTGGGCGAGCGGCAAGGTAGGGAAGGGGGGATGATTGAAAGGATTGGGGAGAGAAGAAGAAAGGGGGAAGAAAAGATAATAAGAAAGCCCCCACTGCCCTCTGCCATTGAGCTGTTCACTAGAAGGCTCCCTACAGAATTACGCTGTCGTCTTGCAGGAAAGCATGTAATAACTGAAAATACAGTGTCAAAAGGAATTTTTCAGGCTTTGACAGCTCATAAATTACAGTTCGTTGACTTCTTCCTGGGTCTAGATTTAAATTAATAGGCAGGCAGATATATATTTCTTTTGCTCCTTTCTCCTGAGCAGTAGCAGTTGTGGAAGTGACGCAGTTTCTCACATCTCCATCTCCCCCTTCTCTCCCTCCTTCCCTTACAAGCAATCTTACCCTGATGCAGATCAGCTCGACTCAGTCCCAAATGCCAGGGTTTGGCAGAGTGGTCCTCCTGACACTGCCTCTCCCCAGCACACACACAGTCTGCAGTGGGGAAAGCAAAGGCCAAGAACTTCACTTTCCCTATAGTAAATGGTGTCTTTAAAAAATCAGGAGGAGAAGTTTGGCAGAAAATAGTCATAGGCAAGTACAGGTCAGAGTACAAGTGATGGCTGCTTCATCTGAAGTGAAAGCAAGTGAAAAGAAGGGACCTGTCTTCTAAACAAATCAAAATGAGATGAGATGGCCACCAGTGAACAAACGTGCACTGCCCTTTCCATGAAGTTGTAGGTGTTCGTGTGCTGGCTGTAGGGAGAATACAGGTAAGTATGTGAATAGATAGCTGGACAGACAGACTGCTGCGTATAATGACAAACAGACTGGACAGGGATCATAGCTCCAGAACAGAGAGTCCTTACAGAGATTACACTGCCTGTCCTAAACCCCTTGCAGATACTTCCATTTGGATGCAACGTTAGCCTGCGTGGCCAGTCTGCCTGGCTCAGATGAACAGCAACCAGCATTTTCCTGTGAGGAGAAGTGGTATGGGAAGGTGGCCGCTCAGAGTCACCCTGTCTGCACAGGTCTGGAGTGGTTTGGTGGTGCATCAAAGCACCATAGGTAGCTGGGGTACTGGAGAAGATCTGTTGTTCTTTCCTGTCATGTGGTGATGGATTTATGAGTTTGGGATAGGAGAACCCGAGGTCTGTCTGTACTGTTTCTCTGCAAGTATGAGGAGCTCAGCCTGCAACAGTGACAGCTTTGAAATCCCTATGAGGCTGTGGATTGGCAACATGCAGGTAGTAAAATGCGTCAAGTGCTTTTGGGTCCTGCGCTCTGAAGAGGCCTCTTGTAAACAGAGGCTATTAATAGCTTCAGCAGCTCCTGCCACAAGGTGTAGTCTGTGGCCACCTAAGAAGCTAAGGAGAACACTGGGCTGTGTGCTCTGCAGCTCCTTTGAAGGAGCAGCCCAGGACACATTTGTGTTTGGGAGGGTGGTAATGACTCAGAGCTGGCAGCTGAACATTTCCCTCCTCTGCTGTAGTAACACAGCGAAAGGGAGCGCAAAGTGCAGCACCAGAAGGAACATGGCTCCTGGCTGCCCTTATGGGGGTGTGTGAAGGGACAAGTGCGATAATCACATGTTGGGACCGCTGGGGAGAGCTTTGCGCTCCAGCCGTCACGTCGCACTGGGGAGGCAGCTCCCTGAGAAGTGCTGTGGGCTGTGGACGTGGTCAGCCTTCAGCTCAGCTCCCAGTGCGATGTCCAGGCCTGTGGGGATGGGTGAGCCCAGGAGACGGAGGGGAGGCCTGTCCAGGGTGGCAAGGGTCTCTGGGGGATGTACCAGAGCTGGGCAGAGGGAGGGCAGGACAGCCAGCTGTCCCAGGTGGCACACCTCATGTGCAGTGACACGGGGATGTTACTGATCAACCGCCTCTGCCACAAAATGGCCAGCCGCTGTGGTGCGAGCGTGATTCAACACGATCCTTGGGTGCTCTGCGGGCTCTGGTGCAATGACTGCAACGATGCAGGAGGAACAGAAACCCAATTTCAGCTCATCCAGGAGGAAAATAACCTCTTTAGCGCTTAAGGCTTCTCATTCCACAGTTATCTAAGCCCTGGGTCTGACTGGTTAAAGGGAGGTACAGTGTGGGCCTGCTAGTGGCTTGAATGGGGAAAGTATTGGGGCAATTTGCTGGATCAGGAGAGGATGGTCTGTGTGGGTGAAGCTATACCAGCTCCAGCAAAGGAGTGAAACCCTCCTGGCAGCACATGGCTGCAGGCTCCACTGGTTTTACTGGGGGCTGTTAGAAAGCTGCATCCCCCAAACAGGGCTCTGCTGACTTGGAAGTAGAGTCAGGGGTTCCAGGTGCTTACATCTACTTGCCGTGACTCGTTTCATGAAAACCTGTTCTGGGGAAGACACTTATTTGCAATGCCTTGTTCAAAGGAATACTGAATACCCCAGCAATGGTGATCCTATCTTTTTCTAGGGCTAAGGGATCATTTGAATTTTAGATGACAATTTGTGCAGAGCTGGATCAGCCTTTCTCACAGCCTCACACATACCTGTATCAACACACTTGCAATGGGAGTTGCTAGAAAAATGGTGTAAATGAATTCCAAATAAGTAAATGAATTCCTCAGCAGTCTCAGGAACCCACCAGAGGCACTTCTCTGTAGCTTCCAGACCACCGCTGATCTGCAGACCACAGCAGTAGAAAACTGCTTTCAGCTAACAGAAACCACTGCCAGAAAGATTGCACTGGTATCCAGCCTATGTCCTTTTGTCTTAATTTCTGCTCACGACTGTTTCCCATCAGCACTCGCTGCTGGCCCCTCACTGGGACTATCTAATCTGCTATGCCCCTACAGCCCTCTGTGCCTTACTCTGATGAATACTTACTGCAGTCCCCTGCTTTATGATTTGCAAAACAGCATTTTGCAGAGGACGCAAAGGCAGAAGTGACAGAGAAATAAGGCAACCTTTCAATCCATTTATCAAAGTCCTTGAAGTTCCCATTTCAAGGAAACAATCAGAAACAGGGAGCATAAAAATTGAATATGAAATCTAGGGCATTTTAAATAAATGGAAAGGTTAACAACAAAGCCGACTCCCCTTGATGATAATAAGAGAAAATCAGTCCAAAGACCTGTTGATCCTGGATGGATCTTGTTTATTAGGAAGAGCCAATTGAATGAACTGATAGAAGAAAAACACAGAAATATAATGTTTATTCATTTCCTGTTTCTGTTTCCTTAATTGAATGTTTTGCTTTGCAAAGTGCAAAAAAATGGTTCTAATATTATGCTGTAGCCAAGCGAGACCCATTTAATCACACTCAATGGGTCAGAGACTACATTAGGCCATGCGCTGTTGAACTGCACCTGTATTCCCCTGGCAAAGGCATCGTTAGCTGGCAAAGCTCATCCTGATGTTGCTGAAGACCGAGCGGCATGTATGAACCACCCCATCCTCACTCGGAAATGGCAACAGTTAATGGAAAAACATGGCAGGAACCCCACAACTGGACCTGGGAGCTACCAGCCGCAGACTCTATTTACTTCTGCCCGTTAGACCATCTCCTGGCTAAGGAGAAGTTGGTTTCATGATAGTTGTCTGGCATAATTATTTTCAGGAATAGAAACATTTAAATAATGAAGCTCAGAAGGCGTGACTTTTTGAGCTGAAATCTCATCTATTTAGGTGTTTGCAGCACATGTGTTATGATGATCTCAGCTTTCGGCTCAATGAGACCTTTTAAGGGGGCAAATTACCCCAAGTCTGTGAGCCTGTGAGATTTTCTGCATCTTCTTCTAGGAAGTTTGATGCTGTCTCTTCTTAGAAAAGTCATGCTGGGCAATGGGACCATAGGTCCCAGCTTCTGTTCACTGGATGTTACAGCTCCATGTTAAAATGAGGCATGAATGGAGCAAACCCACACCTCTTCACCTCTTCTGGAGAGGGAAGTGGTTAAATGTGGGGCAGACAAAGGCTGAGTAAAATTAATCTCCCCGTAAGGGATTTGCAAAGGAGCCTATGGGGAATGTGAAGCTACCCCAGGAAGAGTTAAGTACCAAACTCAGGGGCTTTGCAGAAAATCTCAGGTGCTATTGTTATTGTTTTCATTTAATATTGATCACAGTCTCAGAGCTGAGTGCCACCACTTTTTCCACTGACTGCAATAGTGATCTTCAGGAAAGCCACTAAGAAGCATAAGTTTCTCTTTCCTTTAGTTTGGATATCCTGCTCTTAACTTCTCACAGACTCCCTTGGTAACCTTCACCATTAGTTTATTTCCCCCCAGCTTGCTGCCACTGTTTGAGGTCGTGATGGCCATGCTCAGTTCTTTGCACGAGTGTGCATGGTGACACCCTGAGCTTCACACTGACTCTGTGTGACCACCTCAGTCAAGCAGCCGAAAACCTCAAGAGTGAAGCAGCCTGAGCTCTGTTTGACCCTTTGGTTTCAGGTCCTCCAGGTGAGGCCAACAGGATACTGGGGGTAGATTACTCTGCCTGTTTTGTGACTAAGCAGAGGACTGCTATGCTGAGGGCACTCAGTCTAACATCACTCACCATCATGAAATGTTCTAATTGTTTTTCGTGTGTGTGCATGTATTTTTTTTATTTAACGGTCCTCTAGGACACTGAACCTACATTATGATCAGGGGCTGATGAGTTAAGGATATGGGAAATTAGGCTCAGCTGGGCATCTCTGCCAAGGGCTACAATAGCTTATTACAGATTGTACAGTATTTTCAGCAAAATACTTTGAAATCAGAGAGCACCTTCTGTGTGAGGGACAGGGAACTCTTTACCATCAAGGAGGCAATGCAGAAAAGAAAGCAGGAAGCTTTTAACCCCTGTCAGTCATCTGTCTGCTTCTCCAACCAAGGCCCAGAAAATCTCCCCTTCTAGCTGATGGGATGCCTTTGCCATGACATAGTCCTGACAGCTCCTCACTCCCCCAGCATTGAAGAACTTGGTTGCATGTGTTTGTGTGTGTGTGTGTGTGTGAACATTTAAACCCAGGCAGTTACAAGCAAAATCTGTTACCACCTACTCAGCATCCCTTTGATAACCAAATAACAACCCCCCCCCTCCAAAAAAAAAAAACCAACTTGTATTAAGGTCCTACCAACCCCCTACCTCCCCACCCCGAGTTGCAGAATAAGTTATTTGTTTTGGCACGCGGTGCAAAGGAGTTTTCTCTGCTAGAAATCGTTCCACAAGGACTAGCTGTTTCTGAGTCTTGGAGGGAGACAAAATATCTATTGCACAGGATGAAAGCCAACATCTAATTCAGGAAAACTGTCAAGGAACTGGTTTGGTGTTAGGCTATCTTAAAACTGCCTTCTGCTTCTTCTAGAACACCTGGTGCTACTGAAAATCTTGATCCAAACCAAGCTACTAGATTCAGTTCCTATCTTCTTTACCCAGTGTTGCCTTAACTATTTCCCATAGTGTGCCCACCTCCATTTCTCCTCTGATATGTTTCTGCAACCTCGCTGAGCACACATGCTCTGAGAAGGAGTCCAGTGCTGTTGGAGGTGGCAGCTCCTGCTTCTTGCCAAGCAAAGGACAAAGTACCCTGCAGTATATGCATGCTTGGGAAACCTAAAGCCACGAACCTCTGCACATCATCTGGCGTCAGATACAAACAAACACAGAGTTTAGTGAGGTGTGATTACAGCAGGAAATGGAGTAAGGAAAAGAAAGAAAGCGAGAGAGAGACAAAAAGAGAAGAATGAATGTGCAGGGAGGAAAGCTTGCAGCACTCAGTCCTGCGTTTCCCTTTAGTACAGTGACAAGCAGCACGACAGTGTCTGTGGCTGATAAAGTTGACAAACAGAGACAGGTCAGAGAACAACCGGAGCTTTAATCCCCTTGCTGGTCTGCTGGTCCACTTATTGAGGTTCAGGCTCTGCTGAGAGCAAGACCTAGGAGAGCAGGAGCTCCTGGGTCTCCCCACATTTAGTATTCTGTTAGCTGTGCAGAGTAGGTGATACCCTCTAGCAAACTAGAAAACTTGATTTTTTTCAAGAAACTGAAGAAAAGCTAGGGTGTTTTGAAACATACTGCTTTTCTGTGTTTTTCTGAATTGCACAGTCAACCCCATTGACTCCTGGGGTCCTTGGGGTGCAGGAGTCTGCAGAGAAGCCAGGCCTTCAGAACAGGCTTTGAAGAGCACAGAGGTAACAGCTATGTGGCAGGGCCCAAGCACATGCCTCATAACCTCACAGCCAGGCTGAATGTGAAGGTGCTCTTGTCTTTGGTGGACACTGCCGAATGCAACAGAAACCTGTGATGCAGGTTGGTTGTCATGGTTTCAACTTAGAGCAGGGTGGGACATATAAAAAATGAGACAACATCAGTTCTGTCCCTGGATCTAATATTGCAGGGTCCCCTGTCTATGTCGAAGGGCTGGGACAGAGCCAAAGCGAGGGCCTTCTGTAGATTGAGAATAAATTCAGGCGTACTTGAATCATCTCAGGTATTGTACCTTATCATCTCACCACACGTACGTACACACTCACACGGGCTCCTGCCATCTTGCATATGCACTGGAGGGTGTACGTGCATTGCAGCACCTTGGTTTATGTTCTACAGATCTAGCACATTGTGCTAGATGAAGGCAAATTCTCCCCTCGATTTGGAGGGCCAGAACCAATTAGCATAGCCCTTCCCACCTACCGGAGGGCAGGATGGGGTGTAATGTAGCCAAGGACTGATCTTGCCACGCAGTATCATCGGGGGTGACACAGCTGAGTCCCTGATGAGATGTTCGCTGACATGTGTCAGGAAGGATCATGGCATGCTTCCCTACACGCCCAGGTGGATTGTGGGGCTTCCAAAGGAGGTGGGGGGCTCCTAACATTTGGTAATATGGCATTTAAGATGAAAAGGAGTGAGCTGAGGCAGAATAGGACAAATTAATGTGGGATGACAACTGCCTTAAGGAGCATCAGATGTCCAGAGAAAATCAAAAGAATTCTTCTCCCCAAGTCTCCAGTGCAAATTTATATATATATATATATATATATATATATATGTGCATACATACGTCTGTGTGTGAGTGTGCATATAAAGGCAGATTGCCAGTTGGCACTCAGAAGTAGACAAGGTATATGAAGATTCTTAGATATATGCTACCTGTTTGCTTCCTGCCATGAGCTGAACACACTGGCTACAAATCACCTGTGTATATAGCTGTATGCATGTGTAAATATTCTTTTCACTCTCTCACAGATCTTGGAGACAGAAATTTTGCACAGGTGACTAGAATGAACGTTATTAATGGCAAACATTAGGAAGAAAGCCTGTGTGTATGGATGTAGAAGTTATCTGGAGGTGTATCTATAAGCACCAAGAGATGGAAGAATTGGATGATGTGATTCATAGGACTTTAACTGCATGTAAGAGGAAAATTAAGGAAGAAAACTTCTGCTGAATGGCTTCTTCACATTGAATTCTGAAGACAGGAAAATTATCTTAAAAGAAAGTGGGTGGAAATACCACAATTTAAGAACTTTAGACACAATAAAACTAAAGTGCACGATTATAGAATAGCTGAAATAGGCAGAGATAAGAACTGGTAAATGCATATGGGTTTTGTGTTATCAAGTCCTGCCACTCTTTGAAGCTGATTTACAAACACTGAGATGCTTACAGACTACTCAGTAGTGCAGAAGCCATTGCTGTTTGGCCGTAAGAAGTTTGGCACCCTCAGTATTTCTGCCTGTAGCAAATAACTCAGCATTCGTCCTCTTAACAAAACCATACTTCTGGGCTGAGATTGAGGTTGCAGGTTTAAACACACACGTTTTTGTATCTACAGATGGGCTGGCCATTTCGATTGCCAGAGCTGGCAGAGAGAAAGAGATGTTCGAGTCGGGGGAGCCCAGCTGGCTATTCTGCTTACCCTGTGGTGGACACCTCTACCAGCCAGCTGCATTGATCTCTAGGCTCCATGCTGCTCTGCCAAGATATCCACTGACTGCAGTGGGAGCATAAGCTCCTCACAGTCATGCAGACACCTCCACCTGCAAACCTACAGGGTGGTGTCTCGATCTGGAGCTGCGTTACTGCTCAGACGAGCCACCCACTATTCCGATGTAATGCTGCTTCTCCTGCCAGGGCAAGGACCATCATTAAGGTCTACGGAACAGGACTCAGCCTTTTAATGTCACATCAGACAGCTGAATCTGCGTACATCACTCCTACGCCCCTTCACAGTCAACAGAGGTATTTGTGCTTCCAAAGGCTGATTCATCCTATCAACACTGTTATCTAAGAAAGGTTGGGAAAACTGCTCTGGGCAAGTGCCCATCTCTTTCAACTAAGTATGAAGTAAGTTCGAGTGACTACTTTGGACTTAGTGGTTAATATTCAGATGGCTCAATTTAGGAGAGCTGAATCCCACCCATAGCATATAAATTAAACACACATAATCTTTGATACTTAACTGTGCCTGCAGGTATGTTATGCTGGAAGTGGTACACATATCTATCATAGTTTATCTGACTGACCACAAACAACCAACACAGCTGGAACAACCAATATCAGATAAACACAAATTTTCTTTGTGATAAAATCTACAGAGGTAAAATAAAATAATCTCAAAAGATATGTCTTAATAACAATCTAAAATTACTGTTCAATGGACCCATAATCTTCTTGTACATAGTGCATGAAGAGGAAGACAAGTCAAAAGGAACTGGGAAAAGCTATTATTTGCAAAGTATTCTACCATTAACACGATATGAAACTGCTACCTACAAAACAACTTCCTTAGACAAAGAGTAAAAGCATTCAAAATGTGGTGACAGCTGGTAAGACTCTGCAGCTCCTGAGGCTTCAAGATATTTTAGAGAAATAATGTTTTGCACATATGCAGCAGGTTTCACCTGAAGATCTCAAAGCACTTTGTAAATATATATGCGTTAATTAATCTTCACAGCAGCTCTATGAGGTAAGCACTGTAAATATAATTATCTTGATTTTACAGATGGTGAACTTGAGACTCAGAGCACTGAAATAACTCCCCCAAGTTCACACCATGAATCAGCAACACCGTAGTGACTGGAATCCAGTGGTTTCACTGCCACTTCTCTTTGCTGTCGCAGATGACAAAAGTCCCTCTGCTTACGGTAACACATGGAAGAAAGAGCTACTTTGGGGCTTCACACTTTCTTGTTGGTAAAGCATTTTCAACCCTTTGAATAGGGGGCATAATAAACGCACGCACTGACATTCATTATTAACGTGCTCATTAGCATCTGCATTATTACCACTGGAGGAACATTATCAATAGATGGTGCTTGGTAGCAGGTCAGATCCTATCCCTACCACCTAATATGGCCAATTCTGGTGTCTGTTTGCTGCTTAAAAGGACGATTTCCTTAATAAGCAGTTCTTAAGAAGGCTCAGACAGCAATCACGCTTCCTGCACATCTTTCATCTTCATTTAGTGTGACATTCCTGTTGTATCTTGTAAATAATCTGTGGTTGTCCCCACTGGGGAGAAACACAGTTTGATATAATGTCAGCCGGAGCTGAAACTGAGAAAGCTGAGCTTGCCATGAAGGGGAGGGTCTCCCAAGCACCCACATCTGGAATCTTCAGCCTACCCTTACCTTAATAAAAAGTCAACCTGCCAGCATGTAAATGGCAGTGAACAAAGGAGGATGACATATGGTAAACAGGGGTGCTAGTCAGTGGTAATGCCTCTGTATGGTGGGCTGCCAGAGCCAAGGGGGTTCTGCACAGGCACCTGGTGGTCTCTTTTCTCCTTAAAATAATAAAGGTACTTCATATGGTCATGCATTTTGAAAGCATTACTTTTTCTCTCACTGCATTAGCTAAGCATTTAAAGAGGAACTGTGCTGTTGTTTTCAGGTAAACCCAATTTCTTCAGATTATTCTATTTGATTCTATTCTGCTCTGCTCTGTTCCTTACATGGAGCACGTCTCCATGGGCTGCCTTTCCTTATGGCAGGCATGCTCCAGCAGCGTGTCTTGATTTTTATTTTTGGTGAAACTTACGTATTATAAATTATTTTCTACTATTACTTCTATTTTGAGATTCTCACAGGTATTCTCACCTGTTTAAATCCAAGGTGTGTCCATGCACACATGGACTGGGTATCTGTCTGGGAGCCTTGGAGGTTCATACCCTTTCAGAATATTCCCAGTATATTCAAAAAAAATAGTACTACACTTCACCCACTTCCCTCCGTACATGGCTGCTCAACCTCCATAAGAATATTTTAATATTATCCTTTCTGATATGGCAGAGAACAAGAAAAGAAAGCATCCCCCAAGCCACTGAAAAGGTAACTGGATCTTTTAAGGGTCATCACATAGGGGCACTTTGGGCTGACGTCAAAGGCCGCAGCTAGTTCCCATTCCACTCCAGAAAGACAACTCCCCTGCAGCTCAGAGATGTCTGGATGCGAAATGGTCCCCAAGGCCACTTCTTCAGTGGGTTGTGGTGACTCCTCACTCCCAGCCCCATGCAGGCGCTTGTCCCTTTACTATGGAAGTCAGAGGGGCAGAACCTGTCTGCCTGCGTTTCCTCGTCTGAAGACAAACCGACTGAGACACTCAGTTTGGCTGCGAAGGTTAGGAGGTGTTCCTCCTTCCCTGCAAATTCCTGGGTGAGGACATCAGTTCTGTGGGTGGGAAGCCCTGAGGACAGAAGATTGTGAGAGCCATTCAAAGCCAAATCCTGCCTTGGGCTTTGCACTGTGCTGCCCTCATGAACGTGTGCAGTCCTGGGCTCTCTGTTCTTCCACCACGCTTCCTTTCTTATTTTAATATTGACTTAGTTTAAAATCCGCCTCTCAGCTGTGCCTGCAGGGAGTTCCCAGCTGAGGCCAGTAACAGATGTGTGGGCACATCTGAAGGCAGGAAATGTCCCTGAGCTCCCTCCTGTTCGCCACCCCACTGGGGACGGACCCCGGCTGCCGGGCACCACTCTGGCTCCCTGAGGACAGCACATGCCCTTTTCACTCACTTATCTTTCTGGAAGTATATTTAGGGGAGAGGGGAAGGGGTAAGAGAGAGAAATAAAAGCACGAGAAGCCTCCATAGTCAGGTGAGAGATGTCTGCAAGCTCTGGCTGAAGCATCCCGGGACTCCTTCCCTGCCATTTCTTTGCTGGGTTTGCAAGATGCCCTGAGGTGGGTTGCCGTATCTGCATAGATTTACGCGTGAAGGGAAAATTGTACTATTGCACATATCCCTGTTGATTGCCACATTGTTATGGGAGCCTGAGGAGTCCGTAAAGAAAAGCAAAGAATAAAATAAAATATAAAACGTACAAAAATTGTAAACAACAAAAGCCATGTTGCAGTTCCCAGGAAGCCCTGAAATCAGGACGCCTCGGAGAGGAGGCACAGGGGTAAAGCTGACACAAGAACACATCTCTTGACGTAACTGACAACCCCAGACCTGCATCCTACTCTAATTACCACCCTTGTCTGCATGTGTATCTGCTCATGCAGATCCTTCCAACTACTTTAGCACTGTTTCATTTTAGTGCAAATACTGGTCATCTAAAACAGCTTGAAAAACAAACAAGAGAAGAGAAATAGGAAGAGAAGAAAAAAAAAAAAAAGAAAAAAAAGAAAGAACTCCCACCAAAACTTAAAAACATCCACCTCTTCTAAAGAGCAGAGCAATCTCCTTGCTGTGAGCTTGTGCTCGGTTCAGGAGCATCAGTACAGCCTGCGGTATGTGTAACCAGCACTGCTTGCTGCCTGTTAGACAATGCTGCTTCTGGACTGCTTGCACGTGGCAAAGATGCCACAAGACCTCCCCAAAACCCTGTGATCTTTGTCTGGTGGCTCTCACTTGTGGCTGAAGGTGGGGGCTGGAAGAAGACACTGGTTCATCTGTGCCTCCACCCAAACTTCCCTTGGAGGTTCCCCCTGCTGCAGGTCTGCAGCAGTTGTTTGTACAACAGCTGCCGAACTCCTGCAGCTTACAGCTCTCTGCAAAGGTTAATCCAGCACCGATTTGGGATTCCAATCCCAAACACAGTTGTGGGACTCCACCTTGGGTGCTGACACCCAGTAACCATCACTTCCCTCTGAAGCCTGAGCAGGACCCACTGCTCTGAAACTGCTGTGCTATATGTCTAACCCTCTACCTGGCAGCATTTTGGAAACTGAAAAGAGACTTCAAAGCATTGTTCTATGATTGCACAAGTTGCCAGTCTCAAGGTTCTCTGACTAACTTCTACCTTCTCTGGGGACAAATGGTCTTCCTTAAACAATCAGAAATGTCAGTGATGCAAAACCAGTATCTAAAACATCCCCATAAACTCAAAAACAACAGGACAATTCATGGAAGAAAAATCCATTGAAAACTACTGATACAAAGAAAGTACCTCTGGCTCAGGAAATCCCCGAGCTGCCAACTGCGGGAAGCTAGGAAAGTACTGCTCTTGTAGCTTTCCCTCGTTTCATAATTGACTACTACCGGAGATGGGATATGTGCGAGACAGACTGTTGGTCTGACCAGATATTGTTCTTACGGTCTTATGTTATATTCTTGTGTTCCCTGGGAAGAGTATAACAGAGCTATGGGGAAAGGGTGATTACGGCAGCACCATGGGGAGAACTGTTCCCAGCAGCGTGCTGCAACATGGCGAACTGGTAGCCATCTCCTACGGCCGCTGTCCACGTTGTCAGGAACGGGGGATAGGAAAGAGCCACCCACTTGTTGGGCTAAGTCAGAGGCAAGAAACAATGCTACTAGTACAGGGGGAGGTAGACGTGGAAGGAAACAGAGTTTTCTTCCTGACATTTTCCCTCCAAGAGTTGCCGAAAATCTTTTCATGAAGAATATTTACAAACACCAGGCATTTAGATTGACACACAGTGTCACAGAAGCGTCTGCTTCCCAGAGGGAGTCTGAGGTTTATTTTTTAAAAAAACTGAAAACTCAAAAGCTCTTTGCAGCTGGAGGTGGGGAATAAATACCTAACTTTGTAGGAATTCTTTGGATAAGCAGGAAAAAATATCCTATTTTATAAGATCTATTTGCAACATGTGTCTGTCATCAGGAAAGGTTGCTGCAAATTTGGAAAAGTGCTTTGTTGAATCATTAGAAGGTCGGCATGCTAATCTGGGTTTGCACCAGCATTTGCTTGAAAACTATCAGATGAGAAATTTCTGTGTGATCACTGAGCTCTACTGTTCTGTTAACAAATGGAAATGATATTAGAACTTGTTAACATAGAACTAATTAACATCCTTTCCCCAAGCCTAGAAAAACACCTCTTGTTTTTAAAGTCCTCAGAATATTCACCAAGTCCTCAAGGACCGGCTTAAGATAAATTTTCTTAAACAAAGCACACACTGGATACAAAGATAGTCATGGAAACAAGGAAATAGCCTGTCCACCTCTCTACCCCTCAAAAGTGGTCTTGATTAATAACAAAAATCTTAAACCCAGCATTTGCAAAGAGGAAGGTGGTTTAGTTCAGGCAGGTGAACTGAAAGATGGATGGATAGAGCTGGAGATGGTTGGGCTGATGTTGGATCAGGATGCTGCACAGATGAAACCTGACTTTTGAAGTCAATAACTAGGTACAGACATAGCACTGTAGACAATTACTAAGATAAGATGCAGTTTTACCAATTGTACATCTGTATGTCAAGCAGAACAAATGAAATCCTTGACAGTCTCTTATAGGATACCAATCCAATTTAAAGTGCATGGTACAGGGATGAGAGCAGTGGTAACAGGTTAAGATAAATCTTGCCATTTTGCAGTTCAGTCCCAGCTAATTTATTCAGTCTTTTTATTTATATATTTTTTTCATACTGCAGAAATTTCTGAGCATTCCCCTTCAGTAACAAACTTGAGCAAGCAGTCGACATAAGAATAGGGATTGACAGATTGATTCTGCCTTTTGTGATGAGCTTTTTTGACTCTAAGGATCAACACACAATTCACTGTCAGTCCAAAGCATTGTTAATTTGATATTACTTTATACTAATTTGATATTAATTTACACTGAGGATATGCTCCCTTGAAAGATGCAGCTGTTAGAGCAAAAGGTGAACCTTGCTGTACAGCTCAAGAAACCGAAGCACAGGCTCACAGCACAGATAAGGTCCACAGCCTAAATACACAGGGATATTAGAGACAACGGGTTTGCTTCAAACCTTACTTTTGTTTCAAACTTTTCTGCTGACTTCAGGTGGAGAGAGCTGGGGAATAACTGTGAGGCATTGTGTCGATAAAATCGCTGTAGATTCAGTGTGGGAGAAAGAAGTTCCTTGGCTCTGAGTTTACTCTGACACAAGTTGTGCTCTAAAAGCAATATCCTAACTGCTAGCCATCACTCCAAGGTCTTCATTAAACACAAACTTGGCCAACTCAATCTAAACCTTAAATGAACCAACTGAGTTCATGCCTCCATTGGTGTAAAGTGGCATTTGCTTTTTCAAATCTGGAGCCTTACACCAGTTCCTACCACTACAGAAGTGCTTTGGACAACCCTCTGTAACTTTCCCTCTCCCTGTTCTTTTTGGAAAAGAGTTTAAATCCAAAATATTTCAGTGGGAACAAATGACTGCCTTCCACTTGGAGGAAAGATAACTCCCATTTAGTTTCTTCCAGATGAAAGCATCCTTTGGGCTTCCTTTGGGCTTACACTTCCCTCTCCATTGTCACGGAAAGCTGAAGGGATGGAAGGGGAGGTTGGCCTGAATGATCAACTCCAAACCAACTACCCTACATCAGGTGTGGTCACTTGTGTGACACCAAAGCCCCTGGGTGCTCCTTTCCAGCATCCTCCTCAAGAAGTTGTACTAAGGGAGGGTAAGAGGGTAGACCCTGCTGACTGCAGCCATCAGTTGTGGGTTGGAAATGGCATCCCAAGTGCCAAATGTTGGAACCTCACTTTAATGTTTAATTTCGTGTTTAATTTTTAAAATTTGATTTGATCATTACCATAAACATTAAACAATATTTCCTGTTTAAATATGAATAGGCTGCATTATTTGATTGAAATGAGTGTTCAGATGGCTAATGCGTTTTATTACAGCCATAGAATTTTACTGTTATTTCCCCTCCAGCTGCTGCTGTTCCAGGGAACTCGAAGGGATTCAGTTTTCAATAGGATGGGCTCTATCCGATGGCACGGCGTGGTGCACAAGCTTGCCAAGAAGAGTCTTTCCCAGCCTGGGGATACTGCTGCTGGTAGTTTTATAGCACTGATGAGTAGCTGTTATGGTTCAATGTCCATACAGGGACCTCTGAAAGGCTCTTCACTGCCTATCTCCCCTCTACCTAACATCTCTCGTTTGCTATTGAAATGCCAGCTCCCATCTTTGGTTATCCTCTGATAACATCCCCTATCACTCAGTAATTGAATTTTTCAGACGAGTATCTCGCTGTTTTCTCCCATGTTGCCCCTTCATGCATGGTAGGAGCTCCTTAAAGAGAGCTGCAATCCCATCTCAGGATGTTCCCTGAAATTCCTCCAAAATGTGCCCCCCTTGCTATGATGCTCACATACAGCTTTGACAACACCGAGACTGTACATGTTTTGAAACCACTTCTCTTCTTGCTATGAAACTTTTCTCACTGTTTCCTCTACTCACCTTTCTGTTTTTGTTTCTCTGTGTTCTTCTCTCTTCCTATCCTTAAGATGTGGAAAGTTTGGAGCTTTTTTTGCTCTCTGTAAAAGCACTTGCATGGTACAGTACTTACCCATGACATGCCTTTCTCAGCATAATCTTAATTAGGGTGAGGTGGAAAACAAGAATTCCATTTAGCAGAAAATGTCAAGGCTTCGTGCATTATTTTGATTCTGGACCATGTCCTTTCCCAAATGCATGGGTTGACATCCTCACCCTCCACACCCTAAAATTCCCATGAGCACCACTGTTAGGACAACTCAGCTGCATGGGTGTCTCCCATGCCATCATAGCATGGCTTACATGTTGAAGCACCTGCTGTTGCAAAAAAGTCCATCTTGGGAAGTCCACCTAAGAAATTTATCCAATAAAACTTTCAAGTCCACTACTTTTGTGTCCTGAGTCTGAATCATGAAAAATTATCATTTTTGCCTGAAAAATTGTCTCCCTCAGCACTCACCTTGTGGATAATAACCATTTAAGAAAGTAGCTTTCTAGCTGGCTGTTTCAATCCAGACCAAATTTTGCTGGCAGAGAACAGTGGGAAATGGAACTGGACGTCTTTCTGATTAACAGTAAAAGCATTTCCACCTTTGTTAAAATAAAGGTGTATTCCAGTTAACCCTCAGGAAGGATTATAATTAGGAAACAAATCCTTGCCATAAGGCCATTCTGAAACTCTATCAGAAGAGATTAAACCACTCTTAGTGGCAGGCAGCATCATCCTAAACGTTTTACGGATGACAAGAAGCTAGTTACAGGTCCTCGAATTCACAATTTCCTGAAGTTAAAGGGAACGTCTGCATTTCTCCTACGTGGAGGGGAATTAGATCCAAAGGGAGGCGTTTTTCTCCTCTAACTTCTGTTTTCTAGGAATTTACTTAAAACTAGCTGGCCAGACTCTACAAGATATTCAGAGAGATGCTGGTGAATTTCCATGAAATGATTCATCCTCACCTGTCTTAGGAGTGAACTGAACACCCTGTGAGAATACCCAGCTGCTTCTTCACTGACTGGTGAAACATCTCAGATAACCAGCTTGGAATAACCACCTAACCTTCACAAGACAGAAGATAAGGGGGATGAACCCTGCCTACAAGCTACTTGCCCAAACTACATGGCAAGAATAAGACCAGAATTCTGCTATTCTGATTTCCAGACCTGCGGTCTGCTGTCTGACCAACTGTGACCTCAGTAGTGGCTATACCTTTCCCTGAGTAAAAAAAGCAAACAGTCTATAACATTTCCAACCATGTACTTTGCAGCATCTTCTTTTCAGTACCATCTCCATTTCTGATTGCTCTGAGGTCTTCAATGTATGTGCATTTTGGTGCATCCACATTCTTTGTCCACAAACAGAAGCAAGTTCTGAGTGAGCAGAGTGAGGACAAAAGCATCAGGGAGCACTATGGCGATGACTCACAGCAGTCAGAGGGGAAAAAGACTTCTTAGGTTATGTTACCCATTAAAGACATGGGACATTTCCCAGCCCAACATTCCACAACATTTTTTCTATCCTCATTTTAAGTTGCCCAAATAATAAGTTACATCTCCTCCCCTTGGGACCCACCTCCACAATCTACAAAGATTCATCATGAGGACTTTCTTCCTTGTACCTAGTATAAATTCCCCTTTGCTTGAATTTTTCCAACAGAGTAGGGTTTCTTTTACTTCCTGGGAGACATTAATTAATTACATATCCCTCTAAACTCTCTTACTACAGAAGTTTGAGTTCACATGTCCCGTACAATATTGTGTTTGCCACCCATGAAAGCCACAGATGTCCTTATGCAACAGCAAATGTCTGCAGCAAAAACAATGTAACCTGCTGAGTCTCTAAAGATACTATATGTCGGTAACAAATAAATATGATTTATCACACGAAGTGAGACTAAAACGAACAAACAAACAAAAAAAAACACAACAGATCTGAGCCCCTGTGAAGGCTTAAAGCAGGTATGCCCATGCACCTATGTACTCCTTGCACAAGACGTGGTCTCTGTAATGTTGTTAGAGCACTGAGATGGTCACCGTTCTGTGGGAGGGTGAACTGGAGAAAATCACTGCAAGTCCTTTCCAGCAGCAAGACAGAGTATGTAGCCCACACGATTGTGCTGTTGCTGTCTTCCAGACGGATATATGCAATATGCACTTACATGGCACTCCACATTGACAAAAACAGGTCTTAATTGTATTTGATAATCAAATCTGCTGCTCCACTCAGGTACTGTATGGCTGGCAATTCAGAATGAATATAACAAATAGGCTCAATTTTTTTTTAGCACTCTCCTTGATTTTCCCCTAAACCCAATGCAAAATACAGTAGGTTTATATGATCCAGGAGGCATTCCCAGAGCCAAGATATTTATATTAATAAAATAATACTAGAAATGGGATTATGTTAATAGAAATCAGTCCCGCTTGCATTCTGAAACTATCTTCTCTTCCATCTTATGAGTAATATTTGAAAAAGAACAGATTTCCCTCTCCCTCTTTCCCTCTCCCCTCCTCCCTGCTTTCTCCCTGTGTCTATTACAAGGATTTTAATAGAAAGACATTCAAATTGTAACACTCAGCAGCCCATGAGAATCAATTATTATTTTTTTTCAGTTGCTGGTTACCATATTATTTTGTATAATTGTTGATGTCTGTCATCTAAATTATCTCACCCAAAAAGCGATCACATACATGTTGAAAAATACGAATAACAATAACAATAAAAAAAGTCTAACAACCCTTCACAACCCAGACACAACCTTGAGGGAAGGAAAACACTAAACAAAAGAGAAAATAATAATAATATATATATATATATATATATATATAAAGCACAGCCCATCTAGCTAATTCATCTGCCCAGTAAGTGCATGTGTGTGGTGGATCAGATAGGCTTGACGGCAGGTGATGGGGGTCAGGGCTTTGCACACACCCTGAAAGGGTTTTGATGATTGCAATTACTCGCCCACGCTTTGACATAGCACACAATGAAAGACTACAATTAGACAACTATTATTCCTAACTGCTGATACCAATGATGTCCATACAAATGCAGCTCACTTTGTCATTGCATTATTCATCCTTGAGGTGCATTTGTGTATATGAGTTTGTGAAAGGAGAGGGGTGGCAGCGGCTGTTTGTATTTGTGGCGCTGTATAAATTATCCAGATTTATGCACACTGTCTCTGAAATCTATATTCAAGCACACAGCCATGTACATGGTTTCCCTGCCTATATCTGCAGACTTGCACACACGTGGAGATGCAGCAGCATCTCAGGATGGCACGGAGCAGTGCTCCTGCTCTGACATTTCTGGCTTTGGGATGAAGCCTGGGATGGGTCTGTGGGAGACAGGGAGGCGATGTCCTGTCCTTAGCTTGTTTCTTTGCAGGCTCTCTCATTCTTTGCACCTCATTTCCCCTGTACTGCTGTCTGCTGGGCAGTGGTTTCTGTATATGCTCTTGTTACAGAAGATTTTTAAACCAGCAGCATATTAGGACAGAAATTTTTTTAACTGATATTTAAACTGAAGTGCTTACCTCTGCTCAGCAGACGCATCCCATTGCTGTTCAGGACATAACTAAATGTGGGGAGTTATTCTGGAATCATTAATTTCTAATAACAAATATTAATAATACTTAGTAATAGGAGAAAGTAATAGCTAGCAAGAATATCCAAAGTCGATTAATCTAATTTGGGCTACAGCACTCTTCCTGAAAAAAAAGAGCACCCGGACAGGGAATTAATTAAGAAAAGCTATTCCATGTTAAATGCACACCATACCTTAATCTGAATGAACTTCTCTGTGTAGAGAGCCCTTTCAATTTATTTTATCCTCTGGTAAAGGGAATTCTAGTCAAATGTTGCCAAAAGGAGTTAAAGCACCTGTGGGACGGGGCCCTGTGCTCTGTGTGGGAGCAGCGCTGCAGGATATGCTGGTGCTGGTTTAGCCCTTGCTCCTGCCTTAGCTGTGTGCACAGCTCTTCTCCCCACAGATACCAGCCAAACAATCACCGCACAGGTAATATATTATTAGATATATACAGCCTGACTTTGGCAATGTGAAATCCAGGGGCACAAGCGAATTTGCCCCAATCGATCATGTTTTTAATTGATTTACTACTGCATCATCAGGATGAAAATACGCCTGTAGCCCTGCAACACACACACGCCTTCTGCCACTAAACATTTATTCATGACCATTTTTGGACTGCACCGAGAATTCCCACCCCCAAGAAAGTAAGTCACAATGAAATGAAATGCAAGTGTACCCATTAATGATAAAATCAAATCATAAGGCACAAAATAATACAAAACAAGAGTAATAAGCCTCTCCGGGGAATTGCATCATTGTTAACGAAGCAAGTAATCAATAGACCGTTGTTCGAAAGTGTTGCTTGTTGCATGACTGCTTAGATGGAGACTGAGTAACAGTGGCGGCCTGAAAAATGATGTGCCCTGTAAGCAGCTACTGTGTGAGAGCTGCTTGGGAATCACGAAGCCTGGGAGACGTCGGTCTTTTGCTGGTGGCCCGTAGAGATTTACTTTCCTAGATAAGTCAACACCCCGCCCTCTTGAGCCCTTAAGTCCTGGTTTGTGATTGATCAGCAGGAAATAGCAATTTGGGTACTGAGAGCAATGAACCCAGCAGGCTGGGACCTTGGGAAGATGATGGGGTGAACTGCTGGTGTTGACGGCCCTGCTGCCACTGGTCCATGCTGTGGCTGCAGAAGACAGACCAGGGGCAGGCAGGAAAGGCAGGACACAAGGGGTCACAGCCTTGGGGAGCCAGCTGCAGAGATCACCTAACATGGATGTGTTTGGCCCGAGCAGCAGCAATTACTTGTCCTAAGTCCCTGGGGCTTTCTTTTGGGAAGTTGAAGTTGCTCACAGCACATCTGGCTTTCCCTGCTTTGGGGTGGTCGCATCGGGTGGCAGTTGATGGACTTTTCACCACCTGTAGGTGCCATGCTGGGGCAGGGAGGCCAGGCCTCAGCACGAGCAGGGGCTGGAGTCTCCGCTCGGAGTTCAGGGCCAGAAGATGTGCTCTGCCTCCTGCCATCTTGCAAGCCGTCCAGGCTTCCTTCAGCTCCCCAGCGGGGTTTCCAGCCGCAGACATCCCCGAGACCAGACAAAGCAGTGACAGCCCCGCTGCAGGGCAGGCGAGTGCACGGCAGAGCAGCGAGGGACATTTCTGGGACAGGGGGCTGTGGGTGCTGCCATGGGCTTGCTGTGGCAGAGCGAGCAGCACCCCGTGCAGCTGGGCCCATGTGCCAGGCTGGGACCTTTCCAGCAGTGCTTTGCTTTTGCAGCACTAGGAGCAGAGATCTGTAAAACACCTGTCTGTCTATTTAAGAAGTAATGCACCGTGCTTTCAGCGTGGATGTTTAACTGCGTGTGAAACTCTGGCTGCGACCACGAGAAGGAAACTTTCAGGCTACAATCACCAGCACTTGAGAAGTGAGGCCCTGCTGGAGAGGGATTCATCAGCCAAAGGCTCGGCCCAAGCAGCTGGGGCAGATGTTCTGCCTCTGGGAAACCTTCTGGCTTTCCAGGACCTGAGCATGGAAGCTCCGTGGAAAGGAAAGGGAAAAGGGAAAGGGAAAAGTAAAAGAGAAAATGGAAAGGAAAGAGAAAGGGAGAGAGAAAGGGAAAGGGTAAGGGAGAGGGAAAGGGAAAGGGAGAGGGAAAGGGAAAGGGAGAGGGAAAGGGAAAGGGAAAGGGAAAGGGAAAGGGAAAGGGAAAGGGAAAGGGAAAGGGAAAGGGAAAGGGAAAGGGAAAGGGAAAGGGAAAGGGAAAGGGAAAGGGAAAGGGAAAGGGAAAGGGAAAGGGAAAGGGAAAGGGAAAGGGAAAATAAGTGCCATTGGCTGATGGGACCTTGGACCCAGAGCAGCATCCCAGCCTGTACCCCAGCACTGTGCAGATGAAGATGTTGGGGGTGAAGGTCCCAGCACTTAAGCCAGGTGTGTTCGTCTCAAGTGCAAGAGCAGCTCCCTCGGCTTCAGGCAGACAGGACGGGATTTAAGCTATGCATGTGTTTAAGCACCTGGCACACGAGTCTTTCTCTCCAGTGCATTTCTCACTCCCCTGGGCTTAATTTCAGCTCCTTCCACTTTATAGTCTGTGGCCTCTGCTGTAAATTCAGGGAGCCAGGGAGCTGATTTTTAAAAAATACTTTCTGCTTGAAATATTGCAAGTAAAGAGCAGATGAGAATATATATATCAGTTAAATGCTTTTTTAAAGGCATATAAGACATGACACGACACACTGGATTCCAAAATTAAGTACAGTAGCAAGGAACCCCCAGCTGGAATTTCCTAAAATATGACTTTCTTTCTCTGAAACCACTTTTAATTTTAAGTGCTGACTTTTCTGACCCAGAATAAAGTTACAGGCAATGTTTACTAGCCAGCATAGAAGGGAATTGCTCCCTTATTGCATTCCAAGTGTGCAGGCCACTGAAAATCAATATAACGAAGTAGGAAAGAAAGAATAAGAGCATGCCCACTCGTCTCCCCCTTTGCACGCACAGACAGACACATCCATAGACCTGTCTCTCTCCTCCCCACCATGACAGGTAATGGCCCTCTCTAACCTTAGAGGTTGACAGTGAAGAAAGATGAAGTTTGTCACATTGTTCCTGAGCAGTGCGTTGTACAGCTAGGTCACCTCTGATTTTTAGCCAGTCAGTCAAGGCTACCTTTCCACAGGCAGCGTGCAGCTGCCACTCCCTAACAAATAGAGAGATGATGAATCTGTGTCACAGCGTCCGAACTCCTGGTGCCCCCTTCACATGACGGGAGATGACAGGGACATCAGGCAGGGTGATGCGAGCCAGGAAGCTCCATCACAGGACTCCTCGCAGGGCCGGCGAGGGACCAACCTCCGTGTGTTTCAGGGGCATGGGGAGCCGTGGAGATGTGGAAGGTCATGTCTAGAGGCTGCTTCTGTGGGGCAGGGGGCTGGAGGAAGGAGGCTGAGCATTTGACACTGAGCCTGGAGGCAGACAAGATGCTGCAGGAGCAGCAGAGATCCAGGAGACGTCTTCCAGACATCTCGCTTTCTCACCTCACTTCAGTACTGAGGCAGGAGGGAGATAGGAGGAAAGGAGGAACAATTCCCTGGTCACTTCTGCATCACTTGCTCAGCTTTCTGCAGAAAGGCCATGCTGCTCTTACAAGAGGTGAGATTTTGTCTTTAGTAACAAGGGCCCTTTTGATTTATGTGTGGTTTGCAGACTTGTCTGTGGGAGAAACCCAAGTAACTGCTGCTTTGGGGTTTATTTGGGTGCTGCTCCTTCAACAACAATGTTGAGGCACAGGTCAAAAGTGATCTCCACTTATGCCTCCCCGCAGCTCACTGTATCTGGGGCTGTGCTCTTTGAGAACAGCTTCCGTCTGTGGGAGTGGACCAGGGAGGGTTTTTCACCCCTGGCAGCTTGCAGGGCAGATGTCTTGTGAGCCAGACATCAGCTGCAGGGTCAGCAGCAATCAACAAGGGACCAGGAGCCCTCCCTGAGCTGTGTTCCCCTCAGAACCCAGACTGTGTGATGGTCAAATGCTGAGGCAGGAGCACCACACCAAAAGGTGTGTGACATCAACATAGGTGGCTCTGCCATCTCCAAAGTCTTGGGGTCACATAGACTTTTTTTTTTCTTTCCTTGATAAGGAAGACTAAGGAGAAAAGAAACACAGAGCCCTGATTATCTGCACTAAAGACTGACCCAAGATGAAGTGTTTGCGAGATCAGCAAACCTGAGTGGCTCAGATCCCTTAAAACGTCTCCCTGGAGGTATCTCTGTGCGATGCAGCCCCTGCTGGTTCTCAGTGGCCGCAGCCTTGCCTGCAGCTGACAACTTCATCGCTTCCCTCTCTCCCTCCTGCTCTCTGTCGCTCGTCCTTTGGTGCGTGGGGTATTCAGGGCGATGGCTTGTGCCAGTGTTAATGGGAATAACACTTTGAGGCTGCTGGAGGGAATCGAGGCCTCTGTCTTCCCAGGCCATCACTGCTTTGCGAGCTCTGGCTCTCACCTTTAATGTGGAGTCAGCTTTCTTGGCACATGGAGGATTCACCCTGTGGGATACTTTGCTGACTTTTCTCTTCACCTTGACTCAGACACGCACAATAGAAATAGCAGCTGCAGACTCCTATGGTTTCAGACCCTGCCCTGTTTCAATTAGAGAGGCACATGGGTTTGCAGAGGAGGCTTTCAAGGAGGATTCGTGGGTTTCCTTCTGAGTCTTAACACACAATAAAAAAACAAGCCTTGCACTGAGCTGCCTGCTTCTCCTGAGCACCTCCAAGAACCTGGCAAGCAGTCAGCAGTACTGCTCCCCTACCTTGTCTGATGGGGGAGCACAGAGTGCATTCACCGACACAAGAGGGTTGCATCCTGGCAAAACCTGTCCCCACAGTTGTCCCAGTAGGAGAACAGCACTAAGGGGTGAAAGGCACCGCTGAGAAGACAGCAATGTCAGGAAGGCAGAGTGCTTCCATCCTGGTGACCACAGATAACTCCTCAGGCTGGAGCATGGCTATTGCAGTGGGGAGGTCACCTCTGTCAGCAGCTCAGCCCTGGGGCTGCGGAGGAGGTGGCCCTAGGTCAGTGGAGAGCACCCTCCCAGGGTCTGCCAGCACCCAAGCAGCATTTCCTGGGAGTCTTGCTGTGACTCCTGGGCAATGCTTTCCCAGCCTGGCATCATCAGGCTCCCGGTGTGGGGCTGGGCAGGAGCTAGTTTGGTCCCTCCAACCTCCGCTGCTGCTGCAGAGGAGATGGTAAGGAGCTGGAAGGGCAGTAGGTAACTGCTGACACCTCAAAACCTTGCTTACACCAAGGCATGCTCCACCTTAGGGATGTCCTTGTGTCCTGGCAGGGCTCTCAGAACCCCCCAGCACAACACAAGAGGAATACCCTCACCTAAAAGAAAAAAAAAAACAGTACCACAGTTTCTTGGAGCTGTTCTTGTTATTGAAGCAAGAGCCTTCTCCCTGCCCTACTCCTCCAGCTCCCTCACTAGGCTGGGGGGAAATAGCACAGGTCACCTTCCATGAGAAGCACCATCCTCACCTAGGGAGAGGAAGAGGAGGAGATGCTGACTGCAACAACAGTGAGCTAGGGTAAACTCAGAAATTGTTTGAACACTAGAGATAATTAGTCGTGTACATTTAGCTGGCCTTTTTTTTTTTTTTTTTAAAGAACTGACGTAGAATTGTTCTAAAAAAAAGTTGAACTAGCATCTTCCCCACGCCACGTGCCCCTTGGCCCCATGGAAAGGCTGTGTGCTCTCCCGCTTCCCACGAGGAGTGCAGCCGGCTATGAGGGGTAGTGCCTGCTAGAGGGTTGCGGCAGTGATGGGGCTTAGAAGCCAACCAGGATTTTCACAGCATCTCAAGCTGTTTGAGGCCTTGCCCTCTGCTGTCATGTGCACACTTGAGATTTTTTTTCCTTTCTTGCTCAATAAATCCCCTGTTTGCTAGACCTCGGGAGTGCACGAAAGTTTGCAAGTGACCCAAGTTCAAGCTAAAGGCTCAGCAGGAGACAAATAAAAGGAACTTTAAATCTATTATTAAATAAGTAAAATCTCACAACATCTTTAGGTCTGACTTGCATTTTCTGAGCCCTTGAAGTTGCAAATAAAGACCGAGCAAATGGCTGGAACTTTGATCCCCGCTCTGGGGGAGGATCTGCTTTGCCTGGTAATACTCGGGAAAGTATCCAGAAATATACTTGTTAACATTTGGAGACTTTGGAAAATTATCCAAATTTTCAAGCTGGGACAAGACTGTGTATGGGCAAAGCTGGATACACATCTTGTTTTTCATATCTCTAACAAGGAGCCAGTCATAAAGAGAAACCGAGGAGTCTTAGCACAGAAGTAACAGAGTAGTTTATCCCCAGAGCACATTTTTCTAGGTTCTTATTATTTCATCCGTTGACCAGCGATTAAAAAAATCTAATTCTTCCTCAAAATCTTCCACATTGCTCTACCTTGCAGCCCACATTTTGAAATAGCCTAAATAAAATGCATGGCCACATAGAGAACCTTGACCTACAGATATTCAAAATTTAGCTCCTACTCAGAATTTGTTCCCTCAAGGGCAGGATAAATTGAAGCAAGCATTCCTCCTGACCAGACCTCAATACAGACCAACACCTGTTTCACTACAGGTATCACAAGGACCATGTTGTAGAGTAATTGTGGCCCAATGCAAACTCTGAAAGTCCATGAAATAACTTTCGGATTGTTGAAGTATTTTGCACATATTAACTAAACTTCACATCACCTGGCTTAAATACGAGCAGCAGAACTGCTTCAAAACTAACTTTGAAGTTCTTCTGCTGGGAGTGGGAGGCTGGCCTGCCTGTCCTTCAGAGGTCTGAAATCACACGATTTTGTGAAAATGGTGCAAAACTGTTGTAACCTGGGAAGTCAGCTGCGGAGACAGAAAGAGAAATTGGAAGTTTCTATCACAGGCCACGCTATTCCTCAAGGGCTGGAGACTGAGCGTGACAGTCCTGGCTCACCGTCCGCAATCCCCATCGTTCAAACGCCAACCAGTGCCCCCATCACGAGCCTGGGGACACAAGCTGTCTCTCTGCTGAACAATTGCATTACTTTCAGGGGAAGGGAAAGCAAGAAGTGTTTGAAGGTCTCTCTGTCTGAGCAGATTTGCATGACCGGTTCTGTTAGCAATCACGCATCTCTGGCACGCCTGGGTAGTTAGATGCTCTTCAAAGATTTGCAGTGGGCAGTTTTAGCCATGCATCTTTTCATCTTTTATAGCTACACTCCTTATGTCGGAGCCATTAGCAATATCTCTAAACTCCCTTTCAATCATGTTTTACGGTGCCTGTTCAGTGCATTGAGGTACCTTTTATGGTTGGGATGACACTTTCATTATAAGCCGCTGTTTTCAGTGGTTTATAACTTTCCCCAAAAATTACCTTTGGGGGCTGAAATTTTCTCACGCTTTCTTATTCACCGGCCAGCAGTGAATTTACTTAGAAAGTTGGAAGATAATCTCCTCAGCTATTTTGGAGTTATCAGAACTTAGAGGGAAAAAAGGAAAAAAAATCATTTTTTTTTTGGCCATTAAAAAGAAAAGGTAATCATGTATTTTCAATCTCCGATAATGCAAAAACCTAGGGTGAACGCAGGTTCCGTGAGACATCTGTTTATTGTGATTAAGTTTGGGCAAAGAAAAAAATTTAAACACAATGAGAAATTATAAGCCACTCAGATACAGGGCAATCCTAATAGTATCAGACAGAAAATGCATTTATGGCTAGTGGGGGCCGAAGGATCTTTGTTGCTGGCTTCAGCACTTTGAGTTTCCTGAGCCTTGTGTAGTGAGCCCTTAACACAGCATCAATAAATGCCTTTTGATTTCATAAGCCAAACAGTCATAGCCACTCAACAAATATATAGGCAAATGCAACTAAGGTATTTATCAACTGCTCTAAAGGTATTTGCTCACTCCTCAGTATGTGTGTGTTCCAGCTGGCCCTAGATAATACCTATTGATGCCAGTTATTTTCAGAGTTTATTCTGGCTGACTGATTACAAGAACAGTAGTCATAGTGCGGGCATTTGCTGTTTCCAGTTGTGTTTACTTCCCTTTCCAGGGAAAGAAAATGCATACTGACTTGTTTCCTTCCCAGTGTGTAAACCTCTTCTTTGGATGTATCTGCTTGTTTGTGTGATAGAGGCTTTCATCTGCAGACCTGAACACTGTCAGAGAGAGGCTGCTGGGTGGGATGGACACCTGCTTTGATGTAAAGTGAGATAATCTTCACAACAAACAGGTAGATACTGTTATGGCCGCTGCAAATCTACCTGGGCTTCTTTTAGGTATATATCAAGAGGAAAATAAATATGGAGACAGATTCAGTTTAGATTATTCTCTGTGGATCTGCTCCAGTGCTGGCTCCAGCCAGTGGGTCCCTTTTCATTGGCTTTAATGGCTTTCCAATCAGGCTCTGGGGTCTGATTTTACGTTCAATGACCCGGCTGTTCATGATGAGGTTTCAGCAATTTCCAAGTAACTGGAGTTGCCAAATAGTTTTAGATATAAATGGTCCTCTTCTCTCATAAATTTTACAAAAGCAGCTCCACCTACAGGATCCCCCAAATTAGCAGGAGTTAAGCAACTCCTGCAAAAGGGGCCATGAAAGCTTGCTTGAGCTTTTAAAATTTGCTTTAGCCTTCTGTTAGGATTCCCCCGTGCATTTTAACCTGTACACGGCTGCCTTAAACAGCATGTCGTCCAGACTTGCAATAGCATCTCTCTAATAGGACTAAAACCAGAAATCCCCACTTTGAGTCTAATATTCGAATTCAGAGAGCTCCTAACTATGCCACTTTTCAGCACAGTACTTAACCACACTATTTAAATTTTCAAGGCAAGGAAACCTGAGCAAACACACTCACTTAAATGCCAGGTAGAGCTGAGCGGTACCACAGCTTGACCCAAACGAAATGAAGCAAAAATCCCTCCACTCACACCCGAGGTCACGAAAGAGATGATGGTTTCTCTTTAAAAGGCGAGTTACTTCATCCTGCAGAATGATATGCTGTATTTAACGCTTCATTTTAAGCTGTTTTGAGCTCAAATGAATATAAATACCCAATGGTCATTCTCTTTATTAAACTGGAGCTACACAAAGGACTAATAATCTGGTTGTCTTGTTGTTCAGTCTAATTATAGTAGGGAGTGTGAGGAATCCCATGTGCCTCCTAACTTTGGATGAAAACAATTAGTCTGCAGGTTTCTTTTTTTGGCTTTTATTATTATCATTATTGCAATTAATAAACTTCATCTTCCACTGCCAGAGTCTACAGAAGGGCACACTGCAGAACCAGGAGAAGAAAGGGAAATGCGGTGTTCTCCCTGCTTCACGTGATTTCTGCCTAGCTTTTTGGATAAGATTTGTTTTCTATATCAGGGCAGTTAGCTCAAGGGCTGGATCCTGGAGAAGAATATTAGAACAAAATGCTCAAAAATGGTTTTGGGAATGGAGGCTGCTGTCAACATTTCTCAAGAACAGGCCAAGCGCAAACCTTGAAGAGGGGCCCTAGGGAGTGATTTATAGCACGGACTGATACAGTAAACGCAATTTGTTTTAATTAAGGCGATGGGTTATTGCATAATTCACATTGCGCTGGCTGAAATGACCGCACCAGGCAGTTTTGGAGAATTACAAGCCATTCTCATAAATTCCATTAACTGTAATGCAGCAAATGTTGCAGGAAACAGAGTTTCATCAAGAAACATAAATGCAACATTCCTACTTCTCGCAAGTTTACGCTAAAACTAATTCTGCACTATATATGCAGCTCTTAGCTCCTATACATAATGAAATACAGGTTTTCACTCCCTTTCCCTGGCACACCTAACAAACCTGCAAGTATGATCATCATTCAAAGCACCAAGACAAATCCTTAAGTAACAACCAAGAGCCTGGTGCAAAGGATACGACACGTCCCCAGGCCCACCCACCCAAGCGTGGTCCCTAGATCCACACAGGTTGTTACACTGATGAACATTGATGTACCTACATGCATCAGTAACAGTCTGATTTGGAAAACTGATGGCTGTTTTTATCTGGGAGAAGGGGTTGTGCACAACCTGAGATGCCCGTGCTTTTCAGAGTGAGCACACCAGCTTAATTCACTCCAGTGTTGGCTTTTGTAATCTTAAGTTTGGTAGCTTTCAAGAAAAAGCGTGTGATTATGCAATTAGAAAGTGAGTCAGAATTCATGAAACAGATATACAATTGAGCAGATTTAAATTTGCCTGGGTCAGCCTAACATTGGCATTGACAAATTTTCTGAGAGACAATTTTGCAATATTTACATTCATTTAATGTTACTTTGTACTTCTAAGACAAATATAAACACACACACAAAAAAAAAAACTGTCTATTATATATCGTATAGTAAATAGAGAGATTATACTACTATGCATAGTATTAATAGAGCGGAAAGATTCAAGGGATCTGTAAAAAAAATAAAAAAGATGTGATTGCATTGTTAAATATTTACAATTTTAAATGAATCGCTCAGTGCACTTCAGTTACTCCAGCCCCAGAAAACTGCAAAAATCATATACTTGAAAGAAAACAACAACAGCAAATATCTTACCATGATAGTGAGTTAATTAAAGAGAGAAAGGAAGGAAAGAAAGAAGAAAGATTTAGGATCAGCACTGGAATTCATGATTAGATGCAACCGTTGTATATGTTTCCTCAGTGAAACAATGATAACTCTAATAGATGTGAGCATCGGATTCCTAATACCCTGTCTTGGATTTAGCTCTCTTAACACCCACTGCATAACACTTACGTGCCCATTCTCCGCCTGTTATCCGGGTCTGTCTATAGGCAATAGCTATGGGTTTCCAGAAGCCTATCGCAAATCTTGGGATAAGGTTTTAAAACAGGCAAGGTGAGCCACCCATGGTAGCCAACAGAGAAGTGTTGATCCCAACAGAGATTTGGGATGTGACCTTTTCTGTGCAAAGACGCAAAGCATAGCTAATGTTGTAGGAAAGCTACTTTTCTAAGGTAGGTGGCTGCAGAAACCTGCTGTGACCATTTTAAAATGTGACAGCCCTGAATGCGTGGCTGCTGGTGTCAGCAGAAAAACTTTCAAGGCCTCCAGTGAACCTGGGTGATCCCTAGACCCTGGTGGCCAACTGAGCCAGCAGAGCTCCTGCTCCTGATCTACTGGTGGCAGAGGAAGGCTGGGAGGCATGTGGCAGGCAACCTGTGTCACTCTTGGTGAAACAAACCGATGGAGCTGGCTGAAGCTGAAATTTCCACCTTCTCTGGGCACTTAGCCCATGGCCAGCCCAGCCCCACCTGCCATCTGAGGGCACGTCAGCGGTCGCCTTCTGCCCACGGTGACTGCTCACCTCAGGGCCAGTCCAGCAGGCTGAGAGCACCGACGGACAGACAGCTCAGCTCCAGCACACCTCTGAGATTATCTCTGCCTAACAGGGTGGTCGTCACCAAGGCTCCTCAACCCCAAATGATAGGATTTCCAATCCCTGTGTTCAGCTTGCATTTCATCTTCCAACTGGCGGCCGAAATAACTCTCCTTATTGTGCTGCTTCAGTGCCTGCCTTATCTATTTATTTTTTTCTCTGCCGGAGGACACGGACCTCTCCTCTGTTTGTATTTGGGCAATGCCGTGATCTCAATTTGAGGAGGGAGAAGAGGCAGATTTAGGTGCTGCCCGGCTGGAGAGGAATGTCAACCTATAATAAGTTGGTGGCTCTGCTCTTTCCTTCCCCTCCCACTCTGCTGCCTGTGATGTGGTGTTATCAGTTTGCCTCCTGTTCTTTCTTGTGCAGCATCGTAAATATAACAGCAAGCCAGAGCTGCTTTTGAGCAAAGTTCCTCACTGCATTATACATGAGTTTGGAAACAAGAGGAGTTTGTTCTGAATCCCATTTAGCCTCGTGAACTTTCGTAGGTGAATTTCAGGCCTATTTGGCTGGCTAAAGCTGAAGTTTGAATTATTGAAACAACAGGGGGGCACTTTGGATCTCTTCTGCCAGAAAGGCTGAGAGAGACAGCATTTTATTTTCAGCCTTATTAAAACTTCTCTATAGAGAGGAAGTCGATCTTTTCAATTGCTCTTAATCTCCAGAGAAATCTCCCACTGATCCCTAAAATGCCGAACTTGCAATCCTGGAGCAGTTTTTAACCTGCAGCACTGGAACGTTTCTAATGTTTCCAATACTGCTTAAATGCATCTCCCTCCGCCGATTACCCTGCTGTGGCCGGATACTGCCGAAGCCTACTACGGTGTTAATTTGCACAAGGACAGTAATTGTTGTCCACAGACTTGGGGGCCACCCGCGCCAGCCTGTGCTCAGTGCTGGGCCCTGGGCATTTGGTCGGGATGCTGCTGTGGTGTCTCTGATGTGATTCCAGGTAGTTCGTGCTCAGAAAAAGGACTTGTGTCACTTAACTCCAGGAACGGGGCTCAGCCTGTGCACATCTAGTTTGGACAAATGTCTTTGTGCACACTGACTTTGGACAAAAGCCTTTGTTTTTATTTGGCTGGCTCCAGGTTTTGACAGACAGACTAGCCACACGTCCTGCAGCAAGGTGTCATGCTCCTCTGCAAACGTCTGTCTGGGCAGCACCCCTGAGCCCGGGCAGATGATAGGGTGGCAAAGGAAGGGGGCAGAAGGGGAAAGCAGCAGCACCCCTGGGAGAAGCTGGCTGCCGGCGCTGCAGATGGGGGGTTTCTCTCCTGCCAGAGGGGGTGGAAGTGGGGAGCAAGGGGTGGCTGCTTGTCTGCATCTGAATCAAAACGTGAAGACAAAAGACAAGATCCCGTCCTGTAATCTGAAGGCATCAGCCGGGTCTTACCTACACTTTTAATGTGTACTGTTTAAAGATGACGAGCATGAGATTAACAGCCTTTGTTTCCAGATCCTAGCTGCCTTCCTTCCCTGGCCCGGAGTGATTCTTTATCTCAGTTGCCAGCTTTGCATGTCATTCAGTTCAACTTAATCGCAAGGACCCACAAATCAAGCGATTTCAGGCTGGGGGCTCTGCCTTACAAAGCCTTTGCACATCAGCAAATAGGATTTTCTTGCACTTCCTCATGGACTTAACAAAGACATTTGCTCTCAGTTTACCAAATTTCCATAGTGCAATTTGGGCATTTTGCAGCACGGTTTGCATGAGGATCCTTTTGAAGTCAGGGAGCTCGGATGGCCTATATGAATGGAGCGGGATTAGCACTGCAAATACCAGTTGCATCCACGTTGGAAAGCTCATAATTTAATGGCCAAGCAGTTTAGCCAGGTTCAGAGCCAAGGTCCTTCGCTGATTGAAAGGATAGAAATCTTGCAAAGGTACAGATTAGATGTGGAAGTGTACTAACAGAAAATGATATCCTAATTTTAGGATGTTAAGTTATTAAACTGAGCTGCTATGAAGCATTCACTGTGACTGCTGCACACATCCTTGGATCTCCATGAGACTTGTTCAATACAGCCCAGTACACCTGGCTTACCCAAACATTCAAATGTGGGAGAAAATCTGGACCTGAGAACATTGTGAAGTTGGACTCTATCGTTTCTCGGCAGTCATCAAACAATACCAGCCCTTTAATATCATATGCAAATCCAAGGATATATGAAACAGCTGGCTGAGAGTTATGGTGTATTTTTTTTTCTTTGTGTGTGTGTGTGTCAGTTGTTGCACTCAATAGAGAGGAGAACTATGTGTGAAAATTTAAATTATGCCTGATTTTGGATAGAGGAACACTGAGTAGTCTTAGCTAAAAATTTTGCCCTTTTTTGAGTAAATGTTTGATCTTGGGTCAAAGAGCAATAGTTGGTCAATTCTTGTTTCACAGTAATATTTAAATTTTTATCTAAAACTTGACCTAATTTCTAGAAATGCACAAATGGGTTAAATAACCCCTACATTAAATAAAAATGTAGATTTAATGTAAAAAAGTACATTTTGGGTTGACCCAAAAAAAGTTTTTTAAAAGTATCACTCCAGAGAGCCCTCTCTAATGTTCAGGGGATTCATATCATTTCAGCAGAAATAAGCAGAGAGATGTAAACCACAAAGACTTTCAGGCCTTCTGATCCAGCATTATTACGTATCCAGCAGAGATCAATGCCTCAAAGAAAAGTGCAAAATCCCCTGAAATGCCCCATTAAAGACTCCACATTTAATAGTGATTAGTATATGGGTATCTGGGGTTCCAGCCCTTCTCCTCGTTATTAGCTCCATTTCATGTCACGTTCCCCATGCAGGCTGCTGGGATCACATGGATTTGTGCAGAACTGCACTGGAGGAAAGCAGGGAAGATGTCCACATCCCAACCAGCTGTAGGTTGCTTTGCTGTCCATCCAGTGGATGGCCTATTCTTCTTTCAGGATTAATTACTCTTCTCTAAAAACTCAGCTCCTTCCAAGGAATTGTGGTAATGCCTCACACCAACATCACTGAGGGTTTAGGACATAAAAGACTATACAGATAGAAAGACACATGGTGCCTTGGAGAGTCCTGGCATTTTATTCAGATAGGCTGATTGTCTGGCCATACTTGCAGCTCATCAGAACCAATATTACACTGCAAATGAATGAAGGAGTGATATAGGAAACTTCTGTCATGATGAGAAAGCCTAGTGAGTCTGAACATCACTCCTCCAACCCCAGCACCTCTCTCACAGATAGCAGAGGAGGTACCGCACTTGCTTACGTGGATCCCTGGGAATCACAATTTCCCTGCTCCATCCAGAGCTTCAAAAAAACAACTGCTCCCAGATCCTTGAGGAAGAACTTGTCTGGGGGCAGAAGCTGAGAGTCTCCTGGGACTCCTTCACCCAGGACCTGTGTCAGGTCCTGTACAAACATGAGGAAGATAACCTCACCCCAAGCTGAGTAGCCCTTCAAAACAGAAGCAGGAATGGGGAGAAGTGGGAACGGGGACTCTGTGCAACAACCTCACTTCTGAACATGTGTCCCACATTCCCTGGGAGAAGGACACCAGTCCTGTTCTCCTCCTTTTCCCTTGCTGAGTGATACTTTCCCTCCTAGTGCAGTGAATGCAGATGCAATCACCTTGCATAACCGATCAAGTCTCCATTTCACAGCTGCTGAAGTACGGTCAGTGGCATTGCTCTGCCCCATGCTCCCTGCAGAGGCAGCTGAAGGAAAACCTCACAATTCCCAGTTCAGGGTGGTTTTGTCAGACAGTCCGAGCATATCTGGGACTGCCTCTCTTGATACCAATGTCTTCTGCTCCAAGGACACCACAGCACAAACTGCTGGCAGCTATACAGAATCTGTTTCCATAGAAGAGACATCCCACTCCTGGACCCACAGAGCAGTCTATCACGCGACTTCACTGCATTTTGCTTTTCCACATCAGCTTTAAGGAAAAGCAAACCGAAACATTACACTAGCTGCAGACATGGAGGCACGCTCATACATCTACACGCAGCTTGCAAAAACAGCTGCTGTGCATACATGCACACACAGAGTTCACCTTGCCCAAGCCATTAGCAAAGAGTATTTTCCGAGGAGTTTGCATACCTTCCAGTGAGAAGCCCGTTTTGTCTTTGAGAAAAGTTGCTTTTCTTTTACAAATAGGGGCTATTTGTTTAAGCTGTTTTTTGAGGTGTCAAACATAAAAATGAGAAGAGACGTCAATCGGGGCCCAGGGGGACAGGGAGGGGGAGACAGAGAGACTGAAAAATGCTTCTAACACAGGCGGCTTGTTTAAGCACAGAGTGTGCTGCAGCCAGCTGGATCTTTGGAGAAAAAGATGAATTTCTACACATTTAAACATGAATAAGGTGAGATGAAGGGAGGGGGAAAATCCATGAAGGTGAAGAGCCTTTTTTTTTTTTCCTTTCCCCAGTTGTGATGGATGACTTCAGCTTAAAGTACTGAGCCTCCCAGTGAAGAAAATATCTACAGTGATTTTGATAAATAAATGCTTAGACCTTGCAGTTGCCACTTTGATGTTGGAGGGAGAGAAGTTTATACTTTGCAGTGTTTTTTTTTTTTATTTTTTTTTTTTTTTTTTTTTTTTTCCAAGGGACTGGGAAGGAGCAAAGCTGGTATGGACCTTCTGCCACCCCTGCAGTAAGAAGAGGGACTTATCCTGGGCATCATCTCCTACTGTTTTCTTCACTACACAGGAAAAACTGAAGCACCTGCAGAAGTTAGCATTAAGATAACAACAGGCAAAGCTAGGGTGACGTGAGGCTGCCAAGTGCTTGGAAAAGGGAAGGAAACAAGGCACTTTATCCTACTGACTGACCTCCAGCATTGGCTTCTCCCTTTCCCAGTGCCAGTAGCATGAGCAGGCTGGGTGCAAAGCATCTCTGGAGCAGAAATAAACTCCCAAACCTCAAAGGGTCTGTGGAGGCAGACGTGGACCCCTGGCAGCTTGCAAGGCCACCAAGGTGCAAGTGTTCCTCATGGCTGCATTCACGCACCGCATGGGACAAGGCAGTCTCAAAGCTTTTTCTTGCCTTCAGCCCCTTACTCAGGGGAGCTGTTTCACCACGTGCAAGATGTGGCTGCTTCTAGGGCAGGATATCAGGGGATGCACTTAACACTATTACAGTTCCAAGTGGTTTTGCAGGAAAGTAAAAAAAAAAATACTCAATTCCATTGCAACTACAACTGAAAAAGCACAAATGCCCACACTGGAATCTAGCTCAGAACATAAAGAATAGCTCACAAACGTGAAAAGAGAAGTCTTTCAGCTGCTAACCAGGACTTGTGTTTTACATCCCAGCTATGTTCCCAGCACTGCTCTGGAGAAATGTACCAGGAACGTGGTGTACAGCTATTCACTAACTCTGATTTCTGCAGCAGCAGTGTTTCTTCCTCTGGAGCTCTCCCAGACCTGCCTGGCCAGATGTAACACTGCTTTGCTGATGAGATGTGAACAGACCAGAAGTGTCAACCTACGTCTTGGAGAAACCAGACCCTGGCACTTCTGTGAGGCTCTGAATTAGAAGCAAACATTGCTGGATTCCCAACCCGACTTTCAGAAAAAAAAAATATATATATATAATAACGAAAAAAAATGCATTCCTTAGCTTTCAGTATACTGGGCATCTGCTCACATCACTGGTACCCTGACTCTTGTTTCCAAAGCCCATTGAGACTGTACCACATCAGCATGTGGGAAAGGGCAAATGAGGCCAAAGACACATTGAAGTGGAACACATTCCTGGTCCTTTCATTCGCTTCCCAGCATGGGGATCCTTGATGGGGACAGCCGCGTTCCCACAAAAGGCAGTTGTAACTCCTCTCCCTCACTCCTGCTCAACAATGAAGGGTTTGAGCCTGCTCAGCATGAGTGCGGAGCTACAGAGGAGTGGATGAAAAAGCCTGAGCTAAATGGAGAACACAAACACATCTCTGAGCTACACTAATGAGAACATAACTAATATGTTACATATTCCCAGCAGCGCAAAGGAAACCTAAGGGAAGCACAGGCAGTCAGAGGTATTATTTCACTTGCTGTAAGCTAGTTTTATTCGCACAAGGGTCTATCTGTCTGTGTATTTAAGTCCCTCTACTGATTTCTTACATCCTCAGAAATGCCCTAAACTTTGAATCCATGACTAAATTGCTCGACTTGCTATGCAAAGCTGCACGAAACCCATGATGTGAGGTATAGTGGAAGAGGTGAGCTTTGGTTCAGTAAAAGTGTGGAGAAACTCATGAAATCCTGCAAGACTGCTTTTATTCCCTCTGAAGTTTGCTCAGTTCAGTTAGTAACCAGAGAGCTTCTGAGAGGCTCCAGATTCGCCCAAGCTGCAAGATGAAAGGAGGGTTAGAAGGAGGGCTATAAACAAGATATATTTCTATTTTTTCCCCTCCGCAGCAAACTGTGGCAGAGGCAGCAGCAGACAAGAATGCAGATGTCCGTGTCATTTGCTACCCAGTATATCAGGGGAATGACAGGTCAGCACTTGGGTTTGCAGTGATTTGCATTTCCGAGCTGAGCAGGGTGACAATTTGAGGTGACATGACAGCAGGCTATGTTCGGAGCCATATTGGCCCTCAAGAAACCAGGGAGAGGACAGAAAATGTGACATCTCTTATTGGGGCCAACAGACAGACCCATTTGGCGGGATATTTCCAGAAGAGAATGCATGTCCTAACACCTGAAAAGGATGCAAGGAAACTTTTCGGTGGGACCTGTCACACAGTTTCCGTGTTGTCTGTGAGAGTGATGACAGCAAGAGGAAGACAAGAAACAGAATTTTATTTTTTTCTTCCACGCACAGTGGAAGACATCGTCACCAGCTCACTGCAGATGTGGGTACACCACACTGTGCCCTCCTCTCCAAATGGGTGCAACAGGGATGTGCCCAAAAAGCTGCTGGTCCAGCGGCTTGCTGGCAGACAGTGTATAAGATCACTCTTCCAAGACTTTTATTTTTTTATTCCCTTTCCATCCCAACGAGGATGACTTGCACACTGGGCTCCACCATCTCCATCAGTGCTTTCTGTAGAAGCAATTCACTTGTATTAAAAAAGAGGTTTTACTGCAAAGTGCATGAAAGCAGGAGGGAGAGGAGTGAGACATTGGAGAGAGACAGAGTGCAAGCTTCTTTTGGTACCGCTCTTCCCTGCTCCCCCTTACAAGTCCTGCTGATGTCTGACGCCTCTCTGCATGCAGCCAAACTCTGCTCACCAGTCTTCTGGGGTTTTGCACCACCTCCTTCAAGGATACTTGCCCTTAAACAAAGGGTCTTAAGCTGGCCAAGCGAGAGGGAGAGAGTCAGTGATCCTGTTTCTCAGGCTGTGAGCTGAGAGATCAAAAAAAAAATGAGCCAAGTTTACGCTTGTGAGAACTTCCACAAGAACATTTCTACATTTTCTAATTGGAATACAAGCTTCTGAGAGGGGGAAAAGTTAATCAAAATTGTGAGAGTTTTCCTACCAGCTCTAGCCAAGGTGAAAGATTCTGTCCAAATTGAATCACATAAATCCCCTCAGGCCTTCTGGCTGGTCTGCTAAGCAGGTGGCTCACTGGCCGGTAAAAAAAAAAGTCACATGAAAATGCCCTCACTGTGTAGGCTGCAAAGGCTTTTCCGCTTTGTTCTTCGCGTCATGTTTAAGGGATTCCTCTTCTGCCCAGTGGAGCATCTCCTTTGACTTATAGCAGCTGGAGAGCAGACCCCTGGGCAGATATGTGACTTTCCCTTGCTGAAACAGCTGATGTATTTCATCCCAGAGGAAATTGCCTTTGAGTATCTTATAAAGCAAATCCAGAGTGTACACAGGAGCATAGTTTGAAGTCCTAACTCAAGCAAAAGCCCATGGCAGGGAAGAAAGATGTAGCTGAATAAGAATGAAGAATCCGTGCTTTAGAGGTAAATGCATTTGGGATGTACTATGGGGAATGCTGGAGTGGAATGGGCTAGGCAAATGGAGGGTATCATAACTATTATTTGAAAAAAATCTGCATCTAGAAACCCCAGCTGTCATTAATTAAAACACTCATCTGAGTTTCACAGAGCTTGGCACTGTCAGAGTTTGGGAAGACACGGTCTATCTAGCTCTTCCTTAAGCAATCTTTTCACATTTATTTAGTTATTTTAAATGCCACTAGAAATGAAGCTAATTTACCAAGTTCCCCAAATCTTTTAAAACACCTATTACAGAAAATAACATTAAAGACAGGAGGAAAGGAAACCAAAGCAAAGAGGACAGCAGAGACTGGGTTTGCCTGTTCATATCCACTTGTGGAAAACAGACCTGCACCGAAAAGACTGCAGTCCTGAGCAGTGGGTTGTGATTCCTTAAAGCAAAGCTCAGTCAGAGAGAGGTTCTCCTTTTCTGAGCTCATAGAAAACCAAACAGGCAGGGTCAGGAGGAAAAAAAAAAAAAAGGTCCAGGTGGCTAGGGAAGCTCGCTTTGTACTGAAAAGAAAGACTTTGAGGTGAACTGCTGCCTGGGTAGCAAAGCACTGGGCAGTTCTACACCTTTCACTGTGATTCCTCATAGGGTTTTCACTGCATGGGTTTGGGAGAGAGAAAAAAAGTATCTTGCCAGAGCTGACCTCGTGTGGGTTAGAGAGTGATTGCAGCAGAGGTAGCGCCTTGGGTGTGCAGGATCACACTATGCATGGTCTCTTCATGCACAGTTGTACTGTACCTTCGTCCTTGGCTTTCACACTACCCAAACATCACCTGTCTCCACACTTCTACTCATAAATATAGACACCTAGTCAGCTCCTGCCAGGGAATTACTGAACATGTGGTAACGAAGTTAATCCAACAGCGTCTCCCTGAAATGTATTTATTCTCCAGGTATTACTGGTGAGGAGCAGGCACAGACAACCCTGTCAGCCTGACCAAATAATCCTCTCTAAGGTTTTCTAGGCTGCCCATACACTGTTAGAAGCCCGTCTGAATTTCATTTCCCTCGACAGGGCCAAGTGCTTCAGGGATTTACCCTGGTGTAAATCTGAAACAGCACCGCTGATCTCAGAATAGCTGGGCCGGATCCACCCCAGCCTATGCAGGCTGTCGAAGAAAAAGCCTGTCTTCCAGAGGCACTTTTATGCTATCTAAAAACATATTTTCCATCACACTACCCAGCCAATTAGCTGGAAGTGATAATTGTTCAAGGTAGAGGGGTCTGACAGGTTCTCGGCCTAGCACTTCCCTGGTCTCAGGTAGAGCACCCACTGCTTGGACTTGGTGCCACGCAGCCCTGGACTGGGGGAGAACTTACATTAACATGATGGTGGCACCAAGCTTGCACACCTGTAACTCTAAAACACTAAATTTTCAGAGGAACAGTATCCCCCAAACTTCCCCGCCACATGAGCATTCTTTTTGTCAGTCCTAGCAAAAAAGGCTAAGAGCTCAAATTTAGCTTTGTCCATATCTGCTCTTATTCTCCTGCACCACCAAGAGGTTGAGGTAAACTAGTGGGAAATAGCAAAAAGGAGCTATGCTGTCACTGCTCATTCAGTGCATAGACGGAGGACACCGGTCTGCTGGGGCTGGGTGTTCACGGACCGGCTAATCCTTACAATAGGGAAGGGCAACTTGAAGCCTGTTTGTATCTGTTCTGGAAAATTAAATTGCATCTGTTCATACTCGCACACGTGTATGCATGTTATGTATGCAAATGCATGCAGAAACACCCGCAGAGTTTCATTTGGCAGAGCCCAAAGGTGTGTCTCTATTTCTGGATGTTTTTTTTTTACTCCACAATGGTGGCTTTTTCTGTGCATATCCAACAGTTATATTTTGGTCCTTTCCAGCTGGAATGAAATTTGCAGACCAGAAGAAATAGAAAGGAGAAAAGAGAGAAGGGGAAAGTGAGTGAGGGAACTGCGGAGAACTGAGTGCCAGGGGCTGCCATCCAGAGATTTCTTTTGGCTCTCCCTTCCCAAGAAAACCAGAGCGAAGCAGTGTGCCAGTGCTGGGCTTCAGATTCCCCTGGCACCGAAGGGCTGGCTGCTTGGGAAAGACGTCTAGGAATGCCGTGAGCATCTGCACAACCCACCTCGTTCCCAGGGAGAGGATGATTTAGAGCGAGCAGAAGAGCAAACTTTCTTCCTCCACCCTCCCTCAGTGCTAACTCGGGCTGGGACTTTCGAGCACGCTTGGTACAGCTATTCTCCATCACAGTGAAACAGCATGGCCCTTTCCTGTAGCATAATTAGTGCTTTCCAGCAGTTATGGCAATATTTTGGGATTTGGAAGGTCTGGAATTAGTCCCTGGCTTGTCCACAAGCTTTGCTGGCCTGAGGCAAGCTACTTTTTTCTTCAGTTCCTCAGCTCTAATTTTTTATTTTATTTTATTTTATTTTATTTTTTTTTGTGACCAGCTTGGCTTACTTCTCCTTTGGAAATCAACAGGATTTACTCCAGCCCTGAAGTGAAGCATATGCATACATGCTTGGCTGGGCCACGGGAGATTGCTCAGCATCCAGTATCTTTGGATGTGCCCAAAAGCAGATGATTTTGGGGTAGGCCCTGTTTGGGTGTTACTGTTTCAGCAGGAACCTGCTCAGAAGTTGGGTGCACAAGAGCACCTCCTCCTCACCTTGCAGCACCTCCCTTCCCCGTCGCGATATCACTAAGCAAGCCAAGATCAACAGAACTGTTTCTGATAGACTGCCGTTCCAAACTTGAGCCCAAAGGGTGACGATCTTTACATATGTAAAATCTATATGAAAATCGTTTTCTACTGTAGAGTCTAGCAGTGTGCTATGCTTTATTACACTTCCTGAGTTAAATTCACCCCCTATATGCTCTTGAATTGCAGATGAAATGCTTCTCTGCCTGTACCTCTTTGTAGCAAATAGAGGAAAAAGGGCAAGAGAAGAGACTGAACCAAACTCTTGATGATTGTCCAGCTCTTGAAGAGGACAAACACAGAGATCTGGACTAGGAAGTCAGTGAACAGAGTGTTATCTCAGAGCTGGAAAATGAGCAGGGCCTACAGCATCTATGTGGACAACTGCTTAAGGTCAAACTGAGAGATTTCTAACAAAGTTGCTTGGTAGATACGGACTATGCGTGGCCTTACAGACAGCATTAACTACTGAAGAAGGTATTTTCTGGGAGCTGACAGGTACAGATGTGGATTCAACATGCTTCATTTGAACACCACACACTGCATCATATGTTGAGTATAAAAAAGCTCTGAAACAGTCAGACTGAACTACAAATAAAACCTACTTTATTTAATTTTGTAGGTTGCATTTTATAAACATTTAGTGTGACAGTTCATATCTGTGATGCCTAGTTATAGATGCATTTGTGCCTAGGTAAATATACACACAAACACAAGCACACTGCCTATCATATATGCACATCTGTATGTAAACATATACACACAATACGAAAAGATATTTATGCATTTTACACATATATGTATACACACGTGTGTGTATATATCTCCCTGAAACACCTGTATTACATTTTCTTCCTTACCCCTGATGCAAGTCCTTTTTTTAACCTCCTCTGAAAACATCTCTAGTGCCTCATTCTGGTGCCTAATTGGCCTTATCATTAAGATTTTTTTTTAACTAATGTCTAAGCTAAATGTTTCCTTTTTAGGATTCAAGCCATTGCTTCTTGTTATGCCTCTCTCAAAGATGTCTACATAATATGGATTGATATGCTAGCCAGGGATGGCTTCAAAAGAAGCAAATAGCATCCATTAAGGAAAGGCAATATAGGAATGAGTCATAAAAATATCCATCTATCTGTATATATATTTCTGTCTGCGTGGAGATGGACACACAAACCATTTCAAGTACACACACACACACACACACACAGAGTAGACTGCTGATTTTCATGGATTCACAGCATTTAAAACCCATACACCCGTACAATCATACTATCTCTCTCCCTGGATATCCCAAACTATGAGGTGTGCGTATACTTGCACAATCCCAGTAAGTTGTGGCTGACCGAAACACAGCTTGTCCACTGCTAACCATGCCAGTCATGCTCATTTTACAACCTTGTGCTCCTTGTTTTCAGATAGTGAAAGTTAGGTGTGATAAATCCCACCCAAACCCTGTCAAGCTGTAGGTCTAAAACCAGCCATTGTTTTAATTATATAGGTTTGTGGTATCTAGTGAAAGAGACCTCTGGGCCCTGATTAAGATCTCTATTTGCTGCTCTAATGCAAAACAGTATTATTAATAGTGTTAGTAATAAGCGGTACAGAATGCAAATCCCAGGAACACATGTTATCAAAGCCTGTGCAGACTTTAATAGTTGAATGTTTGTAAAGTACTTTTTGATCTTAAAAAATATGTGCCAGGAAAGTGACTTATTATTATAGCTTCAACTCCACTAACCATGTGTTTTTCCCCCACTTTCCTCATTATTTATGTAGTATGCGACAGGCTGGTGATGGCTGCAGTCTTTCCTCAGACAGGGCAGGATTCTGCAAGTATTGAGAGTAAGGAGTAAGAGATAATTTTAAGATGGGTAATGCAGCTATTGAGATCAGACTCCGCTTTCCATTGTAGGTGGCTGGGGTGTAAAATGCAAAGGAGACAACAGGTGGACTAAGGCTGAGAGCAGGGCTTTTCTTGCTGCTGCTCAGAAATGTTTAAGTATAATTAGATAGAAGTTCTTGCTGCTTTAATGAACAATTTGTGGCACAGTGATGTCCAAACTAAAACTCTTTGATCATCACAGTAGACTCTTCCCTCTTTCTGTTCCCAAAGCCCATTAGAATAATTTAACTCACCTCAAGTTTCTGCACAGCTTGTTGTTACTGGAAATTAGCTACTTTGTCCGATCCAATTTCACATTAGACAACATAATCAGAAGAGCCTCTGCCACTTCACTGGAAGAACCGTACTTCCACCATCAAAAAGATCTCATCATTCTCATACTCTCTCTAAGGTTTTCTTGATTTTCAGCCTTTTCTTAATTGCAATTTGTTTGGACCTCACAAGAATGCCACATCTTCAACTTGTCCCCCTACACATTTATATAGTTATCATGTCCTCACTCTTTGAAGTGATAACTACCTTTACCACTTTTCTCATGCCTCTTCTTGAATATTTTTGCTATGCTTTCTGATTTGTCTGTTCATTTACATATTTTTTTTTTTTTGACCCCACAAAGAGGACAATCTTCTATACTGTTCTATGGTAATATCACAGCTACACATAGCTGCACTTTTATTCTGCATACAGCACGTATCTATTATGGAGATGCTAAAATCCCATAATAATGCAAACTATTTCATCGCTCCGTGGTTCACAGCTGATGTGTTTCTGGAATGACAGACAACAAACTGACCTGAAAGGCTGGACCACATGAGAATGAAATGTGAGCAGTATCTTTTCCTTCTAATCTTAGACTCTTACAGAAGTGGAAAAAAGATGCTTCATCTCCTTGCATCTGACATAAGAGGGATACAAAATGAACATTCAACAAATTTCATTTCTGAAGATTACCTCCCGCAAATCGGAATATAAGATCTTAACTTTGCTGCTGTAAATTGATAAAAAAGCCCCGTAAGATCAAGCCATACCTGCTATAATCCTCCAGTAACCACAGCTGTACTGAACAAAAAAATCCAAGTGAAAAGTGTGACAGAGGAACACAACCCCAGGACGAACTTATCTCAGTTTGGTCCAAAAGATACAAACGTCACCAGGAAAATAATCTCTAAAAAATAACCATGGCAGAAACAAAGAAATTTATGACAGCCAGGAAAAGCATGCAGAGCTGCGATGCTGCAAAACAGCATTGCTTTCATCAAGAATTTCTCATCCTTTCAGATAGGTGACTATTAAACGTTGCATTTGAATGCTGTTGGGTATGTTGTGTGGTTTCTTTTGTTTCTTTGTTTCTGGATGGAGACTTAGTTGTCTAATATTGGAAAAAGTGGAAAGAAAAATAACCTGTTTCTACAGTAGATCATATCGACATATTGGGATTTCATCTTGCATAGCTGAATCATTTGTATCTGACAGGTACTACTACATGGAAGATGTTAGACTTCAGAGATAAATTAATTCTAAGAAATGTTTATAAATCTGGACAGCTGCACCCATTGACTTCTGCTCCAATCTGAGGCAGAGTAACCGTGTTTTCAGAAAATGGCTCTCCTGTTGCTGTGACAAAGGAGTTTTTGGTGGAAGTCATTCACTTTTTATTGCTTGAAGAAGACAGGGCCAGGCTGAAAAATTTCACTGTAATGTTTATGATGTTAATGAACATAAATCAGAAGGCCATTTGGCCAGCCGTAGTGGCTCTGGGAAGGGATGTGTTGTGCTTTTGGTATCATTCGATTCAGAGGGCAGAGAAAGGGGAATAAACCTCCCTTCATGGAGTGCTGAAGAGTGGTTGCTACTGGCCTCAGCTGAAGTGGATGAGGGGAGAAGAGTGAGGTACCTGTGGCATTGAGTGGGGGCTCTTATTTTGCTGGAGAGCAAGGTAGCAGGGACATGTGACAGAACATGGTGAGGAGAGGTAGGAATGGCCTTTGATTTCAGGAGCTTTGAGTATGTGGATTTCAATCCATTTTGACCAAAACGATCTGAACTACCTCTGTCACCGTCATGGTCATCTGTCTAAAATTTGCTTAACTCACCCATGCAATAGTTAATGGGATAAAGATTTCCCTGGGTTAAATTTTATGGTCTACATTACGTAATGCTGGACATGGAACCCTTAAGCTGATGCCTTTGTTCACCAGTCTCTTGATTTTGGAGGGAAAATGGTTCAAGGTTAAACCACTTCTTAAATAATATGTATGACAAAAGGGAAGAAAGGGGAAATTAGTTTTAAATGGCATAAAATTATGCTTTTTCCTGGTAAGTTGGAGCTGCTGCAGGATGTTTCTGATGCATTTATTTCCATCTGAAATACAACTACATTAATACACATGTGCAGGCACACACATACTTCATTTTTTTTGTACAGCTGTTCATTCCTTCAGTAAGTCCATAATCACTTCTGTTCTACTTCTCACATTAACAGACTACAAGACTTTCATGGCCTGAAAACAGCCAAAACAAAGTTTTTGTCTAATTAAAAGCTGCAGTTGAGAGAATCAAGCTGAGTATGAAGGTAGAGAATGAAAGAGTTGTAAAGTACCTTTTACGGTCTACTAGCTAAACTACACTGCCCCTCCAGCATTTTGGCAAAATTAATGCATGAATCAGCTCTTACTTAATTTACAGGTGCACATGGGGGGTGCAACTGTAGTGAATGTCAGTTCTCCGAGGACTAAGTTCTCTGAATAAGTCCTGCAGAGGCAGAGAACCACCTCAGCATGCCATAGTGTTGGCCTCTATGCATGAACACAGACTAGAGAAAGGGAACAAGGAGAGAGGGCAGAGAGATGTGAATAAATTGACGTTTCTATTCTTCATAGGCAAGAATATGAACGTGAAGAAATGTCATCTTTGTCCATGACCATTTTAATGCTAAACTGTGTCCTGAGACAGGAAGAAGTCTTGGTGCACATGGTCCTGAGGAGCACACTTCCAGATTGCTTGTGCTGGAGTCCAGGCTGTGAGTTAAGAAGAGGGGTTAAGAACTTAGACAAGTGAGGCTTGACCTATGTCTGGTATTGGTCTGTGAGAGGATGTCCAATAATTTCAATGGACTTTGCGTCATACACGATGGAGTTAGAGATGAAAAACAAAAGACATTTATCCAGTGCAGGAGATACTCAGGCAAGTTGTGCAGATAAGTTGAGCAGAAAAGCCAAGTCAAACGGCATGACTGAGTTTACCAGATGCCAACATGGTATAATGTATGGCATAGTATGACAGACAAGCAATGGACTGAAGGTCAAAATACCCAAAGTGATCAGAGATCCCTTTTGCAGATTAAAGGCAGGCTCCAGTATAGAACTGCTTGTATTTTTGCACAGTCACAAGACATTGCAGAGAGAATGTTCACATCTACCTGGTAGACAAAACACTTGAGAAATTCCCTTTTCCAGTAGAAACTCCTTACATAACAGAGTTATCATTTCAGAGGGAGGGAAGCGGGACTTTTATAATTTCTTCTTCTCCCTAAACCCGTGATCTCCAGTCAACCCAGAAGATCTTATTGTCAGTGAATCTTCTCTACAAGGAGAAATAGATACCACCGTCCTGCTGGAAGCTTTCCGTTAGGTGAAGAGTAGGGAAAAGGTGGACAGAAGACAAAGAATAGGTAAGAAGCAAATTATTCTCTTACAAGGTGTAGGTTTATCTTCCCAGAAAAGAGAGTCTGGTGCGACAGCAGTGAGTAATATTCAGGAAACGTGACTGCAAGTGCCTCAGGTGCCTCCGGAGTTGGTGGGTTTTACTGAGTGCCAAGTTCCCTCTCCGGCTAGACGGTCACCTACAGGAATCTCTTGGCTAGGACAGTATTACTGCTGGGCAGACAGAAATCAGCAATGCTGAGAGGATGGTCCCACAGACTGGTAATGAAATGTCTTGCTAATGAGAGATGAGTTGGGCTGGGTACAAAGATCATTGCAAGGTGCTGCTGTATATGAGGACATCTGTCAGGTGCAGTTCACCTGCCAGGAACAAGCCATTTTAGTTGGATGTGACTCAAACTTCCTCTGTCTCTACATGATATTTGTAGGTTTTATGGAATAAATGCTTCTTGTTACCTTTGTTAGCATGTGTCATTGAATATATAATGTCCTGTCACTTTCACTAGTATGTTCTATTGACTATATTGTTGCTTGCAAAGCTCATGTTGAGTTAATGTACCCAATTTATTTATACAATTCATTTTGCTTTATTTCCAGAGACATGCTGTGACCATACTGTGATGCAGATCCTGTGGTAGTGACTATAATAAATAAATCCAGTGAACAATTATCTCCCAAATACAGATTCAGTGACACAAATCAGTGGAGTATAGTTCTTCGCTTACATTTAAGAGCTGGTGGTCGCATACTAAATGTGGAGTTTGACCAACAGGGATTACAAGCAATGCATTTGTGATCAGAACTGGGGGGAAAGGAGGAAAAAAAACCTCAGCTAAATGGCTCCACTAGTAATAATTTGGAAAGGAAAATCAGTTTTGTGGCATGGATGTACTGATAAAAACAATCTTTCGAAATATCAAGAATTTTTCCCAAGCTTGCTGGTGTATTGATAGATAGATAGATAGAGAGATAGAGAGATAGATAGATTGATAGATTGATGGACAGGAAGATGAATGCAGGGATAGACAGATAGATAGATAGATAGATAGCTTTTTAAAAATGTTATATATATTTTTTTCTTTTCTTATGATGCTTTCATTTGGAATAAAAAAAAACACATTATCCTCTGGCAAGAAAAATACAGCACATATTTCCTTTGTCTGCAAATATTTTCTTTTTACCTGGGTAACATTTCATTCTCGGAACATTTTCTTTGGAATATCCTTGCTGTGAAAGTGCTCTCTATACCAGCTGAGACAGTATCATTCTACTGTTCATGAAAACTGGTAGGTTCTCTGGAAACTGGAAGAAATTTCAAATTTCCACAGGCAGAGTGCTTCAAAACCAAAGGAATCCCATAAATCCTTTATGGGAGAGACTTGTTCTCTCTGTAGTTTGAAATAAGTCTGACAGAGCTTAAAACTAGGTTCTCCAGACATGGGATGATTGTGAAACCGATTCCACCTAGCACTAAGTTTCTACAGCTTAGGCGTTGATGTTTGAACAGGATGTTCAGATGTCCCAGCTGGGAACAGATGTCCCAGTTGGGGAGATCTCATCAATACAGTTAGTATTATTTTGGACATAATTCCTCCTGCCAAATGATGGAATCTACCTTGGGCTGAAATGGATCTTGAGCAAGCTCCACTGAACATGTTGCCAAGCTCCCTGTTAACTACAGAAGCAGCCAAGAGAGATTTGCTCACATACAGATGCAAATACTGTGGACACACAAATTAAGTCAAATGAGTCACAGCCCTGATTTAGAGATAGGCAAAATTGAGGAAGGTGAGGTTTTACTATGTGGCCCTTCCTATTATTCTTCTTATTCAACAGCCAGCAAATTGGGAAGTCTTTGCTATTCCATTACTTAGCAGTTATTTTACACTATCAGCACTGGTGTTTCTAGTTCCTCTAGGCCTCGTGGTGACAACATGGCATCAATGAGAAGACAGCAGCTTTGATTGCAAGATTGCTCCAAAGCCCTGAAAACCTAACAAACGTCTTATCCACTGTCATTCTTGTCACTTTGAGCTTTGTGCTCTGAGATATTTAACTCCCACTATGCTGTTATGCCTTTGCAGAAGATCTGCTAGGAGATTGACAATATCTTCACATAGGCAAGAGCTGCCACCTGCGAGAGACCCACATGGCTGTTTCAAAATGGATGAATTTCTTCTCCCTGGGTATGACTCCATTCATTAAGTCATGTCATGGTAGAGGAAAGGAAGAAAAGTAGGAGGAAGTCTTATGAGAAGTGAGACCACAATACTAGGAGGAGTTTTATTCTAGTGGGCCTAATTTGACGCTTGCTAGGTGATAAACTCAGCACTGACAGCTGAGGCTTCTCCCCACACGCTCCAACCCCGCACACCCAATGAGCGGGTATTAGCTCAGCCTGTTCATCTGCATCAAAGTATTCAGGGTTGTGGCATTACAGACCATGGTACAGCCTCACAAGCACATGTGACATAGGTCCTGACCTCAACAGGGCTGGAAAGAGTGGGCATTGAGTATCACTCAAAGAAATCCTGAGCTCTGTCCCTCAAGCTCCTGTTAGCGGTTGTACCACGGCTTGCTGATACTTGAGCTGCCGGCAGGAACAAAAAGACTGCTTCATGACGGCAGTCGTGCGCAGCGTGTCTCCTGACAAGCCAAGGCACGGCAGGGTAAAGGGAGGGTAGGATTTCAACCTTCGCTCCAAGTTGCCTCGCTTTCCTGGGTTTATGTCAGGCCCTTAGCGTTATTTGAACATAGTTTTTGTGGTTTAATTTGCATAATTGATGAGATGGAAAATTATCTCGATGATTGATGGATGTTCTGCATGCACCAGAGTTTGTCACAAAATATAATGCATCTGTAGGATGAGCCTGCTGCTCCTGCCATGTTATTTCCCAATAGGGCTATAAAATTCTAACTTAACCCTGCAGGTTTTTAGGTTTCTTTTGTTTTTAATCTCTTACAATATAATGCGCAACATGGTAAACAAACACAGAGACACAGCATCAACTAAAGTTACCGTCTTTCTTCATTGTACTCCAAGGACATGCAGTAGGAAAAGGGAGAAATGGTATCACACTTGTGGAACTGATCCAAGGCTTTCCTACACCAGGTGCTCTCACTGCTCAGTAGACTTGCACTATAGCTGTATCTATCCATTTTCACCTGCTTTGGGTATAATATGTCTCTCTCAGAAGTCTGCATTAATAAAAATTAATTTGCAATTGGTTAACAGTGTGTATACTGTCCTATACCACAATTTGCTCAATGAGTGCTCTTTTTTTTTGCTAATTGCTTCTAAAAGATCTTTTTCACAGTTGGAAGATGATGACAAGTGAAAAGTACTATTTAGCAATTAACAGCACTTCTTCTCTTGGGAAGCCCAACTCGGTCCATTGCTGTTCAGCAAAGCATCAAGATGCATGGGCGACCTGAAGCGCAGCTCTAAGTTGAACACGGACTTGCATATGCTTTATGTCCAGAGCGTGCTGAAGTTCTCTGCTGAGCAGAGACAGACTTAGGGGCACCTGCAGCTTCTTTGCTGAGCAGTGAATGTGGAGAGATTCAGCAAATAGTGGCTAGGCACAGCAGGCAGCTACGCAATTTCCATACACCAGAATGATGTGGTGGCTGGTCAAGCTCTGCTGTGTCCCACCTGCACCAAGTACCTGTCCAGCCCCCTGGGCACTCCGAGGAGGCAGTTTAGGACTGCCACCCCAGGACACTGTGCTTTAAAGAAAGGAGAGGGAGAGACACCATTTGGTCCTGCATGGGCCATATTCAAGGAGGATTTATGAGGGAAGAGGGAGCAGAAAGAGGTGAGGAGTTTTCTTGATCTGCAAACTGAGCACATCTGGACCATGAACAACATTTCTAGTGCACTTTCAAATCATGATTTCAGCAGACTGAAAGCATAGGCTAAGCCTAGGATTATCACAGCCCCTGATGGACAGTTTTGCTGTGTAAGGCGAGTTTTCTAAACAACTCCAGTTGTGGTACAAGGAGGACACAACTACACTAATGTTATTGAGGCTGGGAAAGATGAAGCACACTGCTGTCCTCTGACCAGTTAAGAAAAAAGCATCAGAACAAAGCACTTACCCCAGGAGCCCCTTACTGTGACAACTCATTGCAGTGAACAAAAATCTGCTGCAATGGGAATTTGTTCTCTGAGCTACATAGAGATTCCTTCAAACTTTGAATAGGCCTAACCTGCTTTCCTCAGTGACTTAATTTAATACACATCAGTTTGCATTTCCAAGAGGATGAAAACATGTGTGTGGCTTTAAGTGTGTATGTGCTACTGTGCACTTTTTTCAACATCTACTGTATGTCATTGATGTTTCCTGCAGAAGTATAAATCATGACTCCTTCGCCCCTCAGAAAAAGAGAATAACGAAGAACCATGGACAAAGTTGTGTCTATGCCCTTAGAAAACGACTCCAAACATGAAACAATTCAACTTCTGAACATTGATGTAGAAAAATCATATGGCAATGGCCATGGTTCTTTTCCAACAAGGAACTTTTCTACCAAGGCAAATGAAAGACATTCTCTTTCATCCATCCCCAGACCACAACAAACGCCGCTCCGGTTTGAAGTGACAAAGGGCTGATTAGTTATGATCGGCCGCTACAGCCGTGGCAATACAGAGCTCCAATCAATTCCTCAGCAATCAATTCGTTACACTGAACTCTCCTTCCCTCTGTCTGCATCTGCCTGCTGTCCGTCAGGGCCCCTTCTCCTGCCTGCGAGTCCTGAAGAGCATCCTCTGAGGGGAGCTCAGCGGGCCGAAATGGAGATGGCTGGCTCGGCACGCCGTTGGGCAGGCGTGCTCGCTGCCTCACCCCTCTGGAGCTGAGCCTCTCAGCTGCGCACTTCAAGTTTCCACTGTGATATTATATTTGACATTCAATTTGAAACCCTAAACTCCTTTAATGCAATATCTCGGCACAATGATAGTAATAAGGCAGTACCACTTGCTTTCGATTTAACTACCAAAGGCAAAGTGGAGAGAAGGGGGAAAACGGCCCAATTATGTTAACCCCTTCACTGCTAGTGATGGTACTCGATTTACTTCATAAAATAAACTGAGCAGAAAATCAAGGGAGTGCTTTTTCAGCTAACAGCCAAAATGCTTTGTTTTGTTGTGTTCTGCTCCCTGGAAGTCCCAGAGGCTGCCATTTTGCTCTGTGAATCTCAGAAAAATTATGTGGAGGTGGTAGTGGTTCTTGGTAGGGCTATCACCTTACGTAAATGGCAGGAAAGAAGCAATTAAAATCCTTTATTTCTAAATGCAGGGCCACGATACTCCAACACTTCAGAAATCTACCGCCATGGTTTTGTCATGATCCCACATCCACTGAGAAAACAGCAGTGATTTAAAGTACTCTAAGGTCTTTTCCATACAGAAGAATGGGTGGAAAATCAGTGGAGCAACTCTCAATACCTCTATTTTACTAATGGGGAAACATGTCAAAACTGGGGTTTGGTTTAGATGGGAGATGGAAAATTTGTTTACACCCCGAGCTGAAATACTCAGCTTAGACAGTAAACCTCTATGGTTTCCAAGGCTGAGAGCTGGGGTTGTCAATTCTTGAGAGCTTTGAGGCACCATTTCCAGCCCAAATTTTCCTCTTATCCTAAGGCACCACAGGACTGTCACCCAGACTTCTGTCAACCTTCCAGGCTGAGAAAATATAAAGTGTTGTTTTGTTACACCAAGTTTTGCACAGCTCTTCCACTGGAGTTCACCATTAGACTCATTAGATCTGAGCCAGCTTGCACCAAAGAAGGGATTGGGGTGGGAGAAAGAGGGCTTAGCCCTAATGAGTCAAGTCTAAAGTTATTTAATATTCCTACTTTATTAAGGTAAGGTTTTTCCTTCTGGTAACATCATTTCTTTCTTTTCTAGTCTTTTCTCATCTTTTTTTTTTTTTTTTTTTTTTCCTCCCAATGTATAAAGCTGTGCTTTATACACCACCTCTCTGACCATGTTTTTAGACATACGACTTGTACTGTTGTGGGTGGTATAAAACTTCTCTTCCTGCCTCTTCCTGGCTTGTCCTCAGATACCAAGTGAATGTCAGATCTAGACTCGAACTATTTAAAAGCATTTAGGCAGCTTTACATGGCAACACTTCGGTCAAACTTTCTCTGCTTTAGGAAAGGACATGTTGCCCCTCTTGGCAAATCAATTATTCAGACGCTGTGATAGTCCGAGGCATCGTATCAGTAATAAAGTAGTGAATTATTAATCACGGCTTGTGCCGTTTCGATTAGATTTGGGAAATTCAGGATTAAATTTCTGGCACCCTGTGTCTCGGATTGAGCTCAGCCCAGCTGGCCTGACAGGCATGAGCTGGCTTTGTACTTCAGAGGAGGCTGGTAGATAAAAATTACTTGAAAAGCCTAAGAACTTCAATTATTATTATTAGTATTTTGGAAGGAACTGGAATGACTGAAAATAGATTTCCAATCTGCAGGACAGTTTTGGTTTCACTCAAAACTTGTGCTGTAATAGCTCAGTCTTTTTTTTTCTAGTTCCTCTGAGCTCATCTGCTTGTTGCAAGAAAGACTAACTGGGCTTGAAAGACGAGGCAGTCTGGTGAGTCTGTGTGCCTGTGTATAGTATTTACACTTTCCACATTTTATCTGGGCTCTGAGGACACTCCGGGAGACTGAAATCGTATTAATTAGAAGCACAGGACCAGCACTCCTACTGCTCTGGCACTACCAGCTGTGGGAGGGAGGGTCTGAATGCAGGAAGCGCAAGCCTTGGTTTCAGGGAGGCTTTGCTTGCAGCCTGCCTGGGGGGCACAAGGTGGAACAGGTGTGCCTGCATGGCACACAGAAGTGCTGCTTAGGGATGAGCCATGGCATGAGGTGACAGTGTTCACGGGAATTTGGTACTGCAGCATCTGGGGAAGTGAGCAGAGGGGCCCTAAACCTCAAACCATTTGGAAGAATGGAGGGTGAATTTTAGGTGCAGAAAAGGTGCCACAGAGCTGTGAAGAAAGCTCATTTCCTCTCCAGTGACTTTCATCCACAGATGAAATTTAATTTTTCCTCCTTGCCTATAGGCATAGCAGATTTGCAGAAGTTGGTAACTTCTTCTGCAGTTAGGCTGGGAAGTTAAGTAACTTTGTCCAGGCCTTAAGGAAATCAAAGGAAAAACCCAGGTGACCTGACCCTAAGCTCACATCCTTGTCAATGCGAACTGATAGCACAGGTCTGAAATGAAGCCTGCTGGGTTTCTCTCTGTGAAGTTGGCCTTTTGCTAGACATACAACTGAGGGAACAGCTTTTGCCACAAATGTAGTCCAATTCAAACCCTGAACAGGACTCAAAAGTGACCGAGTTGAAAACCCTTGACATGAAGGAAATAACATTTCACTCTGTGCAGTTTTAATTTCATCCCTCTGCCCTGGAGTCAGAGGTTTCTGAGCAGAACAGGGACTGTGGAGTGCATGTGCATTGTGGGGAGGAAAGTGTGTGGGGAGATGCTGCGTGGAGCTACTTTCTTACCCTTAGAAGCCTTCATGACTTTGGGGGAAAGGAAAAGAGAGAAAAAAAAAAGGTTTTAAAAGATTTTTTTTTTGAAAGAGGAGCTGAAAAAGACATCAAAACAGATCAAAGAAACTCATGGAAGTGGGAAAAAAAAGCAGAGAGAGAGGGAAAAAAAAGAAGGAAAAGCTCCTGCAGTAACATTGGATGAAAATTAAGCTTCTCAGATCTGTTTAAAAGATATTCTGTTTGATCTTTTATATCTTCTGCTCTGATTATCCAGGTTCCTTTTGATGTTGCTGAGCCCTACAGAACTGATATGTAAAAATACACATACATATGTATTAATATAGTGGGTACACATGCACATGCACGCACCCTCTCATGCTGTCCTCGCTGCCTATGAATGAGAGACGTGGAGCCAATGGAGACAAGGCTACGTAAGGTGCAAGCTCTGGCCCTGTGTTGTGTGGCTCATGCCATGGTTTCTGTGGGGAAAGAAAAGCCTTGCTTTTCTCCAGGGCAGGAAGCACTAGGAAAACGTGTGCTGAGTGATGCACAGGTTTGGTTGATGTGTTGGCCAACATTTTGAGTTAGGAAGCTGCAGTTTGGTGGCACACCACGTCCTCACTCTGGACTCTTCTGCCTTGGGAAGTCCTGGACTGACAGACACGAAGACCGATGTTCTGCAAAAACACCGGTATCACTGAGGCTGTCCCAAAAGGCACCAACAACTAAAGGGGCTCGAGATATCTGTTTCTGAGGAGCCTGGAGCACTGTGTGCCACCCCATGGTCCCAGCAGAGACATCCCCCTCGGGTCCCTCCTGCCTCCCTGCTGCTTACCCTGCCTTCCTGCTGAGGTCAGCTCCAGGCTCCTCAGTACCGTGGGACCCACTGATTTCTTCTGCCCTCCCCTTAGGGTGAGGGGCCAGCCCTAGGATGGGTCACACACTATCAGGAGGACAAGGAAGGATTTTACCCAGAGAATCAGGGACAGCCCCAGCGTGCCAAGCTGGCTGCTGTTGCTGAGGAAGGAGGTGGACGGAGGCTGCATTAAAATCTCCTCTTTGTCCAGACAACGAGCCTACCTGCCTCAGTTCCCCTGCCTGCAAAGCACTTCTCATGCTGCTGTGAGACGAGGCCACTTTTGGAGGCAGCAGGACCCAGCCCCTGGAGGCTGCGGTAAGCGCTGTGTCCTCCTGAGGCCGGGCTGTGCTGTGCCGGCCTCTGGTGCCCGCTGCTGCGGTGCCCACGCGCTTCCAAACCTTTAATCTGCTTACCCTCCGGAGGCCCTGGGAGGCAGGCAAAGTGGTGTTAAGCTCATTTTACAGCGGGGAAACACAAGCGAGCTCCATACAAATACTGAGCAAGTTGGCAGCAGAGGTGGGATGCGCTGCACCTCTGGCCCTACCTCGGTGCTCGGTCTGGGCACGAGGGCAACTCTCCGCATCACACCTCCATCTCTCTGTGCTTGGCTCTGCATTGCCAGGTGCCAGCTTGTGTCCCTCCTGTTCCCCTGCCACAGGGACCTGTCATTTCTGCACTGCCTCCCTTACCCCATATCCTCCCAAGAGGACGAGCACGGCAAAGCACTCCAGCTGAATTTGGGCTCAAACGTGATTTTGTGCAATTTTAATACACCAAAACATTTCTAATGGTTATAAATGTTTGGAGTGGAGTGGAGGCATCTGGGTGCAGTAGGTTCAGTATTTTGGGTTTTCTCAGCTGGGGTTGGTATGCTTGTTTGTTTCAGCCCTAGGCACTGGCAGTCTCAGCCCCCCTCAGTAGCTGCAGTACTGTGTGTTTATTCTCATTGCTCCTTGCCCTGGTCTCTCTCTCACCCTTTTTTGGATTTTCCCTTAGTAGACCTATCTATTGCCACTCCCCTCCTAATGTTCCCAGTTTAAAGAAAAAAAAAGGAAAATACATAGCAAAATTATTTTAGTTTTACAGAGAGCAATAAAATGATCAAAGGCTTATTTGTAGCTAACAGCGCACATACACCATTCATTGAACTAAGATGGTGGGGGGGAAACATTTTCTTCATCTCCCTACAAATGTGTTTCTTTAAAAAAAAAAAATCAATAGAGGCAGATTTTTTAATTAAAATAGATGCTGATCCTTCCTGCCTCTGATGCTGCTACATGTTTTGCTGTTGTTGTGGCTGTTGTTATCTAATCTGGGCATTTATTTTTTTATTTATTAGCCCCTGACAATGGGAGATTGTAGCTCTGATTTTCCTGCTAGACTTGGGGGAACAGCAGGGAGCTGGACCCATTGGGGGAAAATGCTTTTGTTTTGGCTCCAATCTCTTTTCTGTGAAGGAGAGGGTCAAACACCCCCTTCCTTGGGCTGTCCCCACCTCCAGCTCTGGTGATGGATACAAAGGCTAAGCCTTGCTGTCTCCTTCTCTCCGTCCTTTTTACAGATGCAAATCCCTGCTGCTCAAGAGTGTCTCAGGGAATAAAATGTGCTCTGTGGAAACGCGTTCATTTGAAAGTGTTATGGAGATCTGGAAGTGAACTGCTGAATGGGGCTGTTTTTTTTCACACCTCTCTCCCCCCCCCCCCCCCCCCCTTCTTTTTTTCCCCTGCCTCTTTTTTTTTTTTTTTTTTTCTTCCCCCAGAAGAAAACACCAACTTAGGTCTCCAATAACACGACCAAGAATGCCAGCGCCTAAAGCTGGCTTCTTCCAAACCCAGTAGATCTGAGTCTCCCGTTGTCTTCCTCTCACCTTGAGACCCTGCTCAGTGGACTCCCATTACACGTGAGCTCAAAGGGTTCCCAACGAAGCTCCTGTAACTAGTGTTCATGACAAACATGTTTGCTTTGATTATGTTGCAGTTGGAGCCAGTGTGGGACTTTGGGGACCAAGCCGCAACGGGCACATGGTCCATCTCTGGTCCCTGGTCTTCTGCCCCTCAGACTGAGGCAGGTGCACAGAGGTGGAGGCTCATTTGCTGACATGGCCTGGCAGTGCCCAATAGTTTTAAGCATCCTAAAATCTAAAGCAGAAAGATGAAGCCCCAGAGAGTCTAAATCAAGGACAGATTCATCGTCCCTTTCAAGAACCCTTTGAGCTATGATCAGACCATGATGGAGGGGGGTGTCCTGGGCCTGAGCTGTCCCCTGCTGCAGGCCCTTCCTGAAGGCCATCCCTTAGTCCCCTCAGATGTCTTTTGTCTATGGGTCTCCATAGAGTGAGACCCCATTTCTCGCTTCACAGAGAGAGTGGCTCCGTTCACAGGCTGTGCCTAGACATAACCTAAGGGACTCTCTCAACTCCCACAGAGCAAAGGCGACCTGCACCAGCCAACAACTTGTCCCAAACATTTCTCTTTATGTGTGTCAGTAGGACACAAGCTCAGGGCTGCAGTGCCTGGGGAGAAGTTTGTCCTTTCTGTCCCTCAGAAAGAAGTTTGTCCTTTCTGTCCCTGCGCTGTGGGCCAGGTGCTGCCGCGAGGGAAGGCTTCACACGCCTATGTGCACCAAGCACAGTCCGCTGCTGGAGGCACGGTACCTGATGGGATGGATCACTGGTCCCATCTGCTATGGCAAACTATACCTTTGTATGTAGTTAAACCGGTAGCTAAAATTGCCCAGCTTTAACTTTTTTGTTTTCATCTAGTATGTATGCACGTAGCATGCATACATCTCTCTGAGCTGGACTTCCCAGGCTCTGCACACCCCTGAGCTCCCCTGATTTCAGAGGCTGTCCTGGGCACACAGCTCCTCCCCAGCTTTGCTTCACTGGGCAAAACACACGTCAACAAAATAATTTTAAAAAACCTTTTCCCTGTTTGCTGTATTGACTCTCCTAACCCCACAAGGAACTTTTTTTTCATTTTGTTTTGCTCCTTTTTCATTAGAAGTAGGCAGATTAATAAAGGAAATTGCAAAGAAGAAAATGAAAATGCTTAGTTTAAAACATGCCTCATCAGCAAAATCAAGTTTCACATTTTCACTCTTTTGAATTGATTGTGGTATCTTATTATTTGATAGGAGCATGCACATATTTCCATTCTGTGCTTAACTACATTTTTCCCCCCAATGAATAAAATATTTGACCCAAACCCTTTCCCTCTTGTAATCCAGCAGAGCATCTTACATTATGTCTGCAAAGAAAACTAAATAATGCTAGAGAACAGTCAGTACGGTGCAGTCCGAATATCCAGCACGAGACTGGTCCCTGGAATGGTTTGGGTATGGGCCAGCCAGTCCTGTCCCACATGAATCCTGGACGTGGTATGGAAGACAGCACAGCAACCTTCCACAGGAGATGGACCAGATTCGGCCATCTTGTTCTGGAAAAGGAGTTTTGCAGCACAGCTGCAGGCTCTCCTGTGCCAGCTCACCTCACTCCCAGAGGAGGTCTCTGGCAGTTCTTATTTACAAATATAGATATAGTCATACTGTTTCAACTGTTTCGGTAGATACTTGGGATCATGCAAGATCTAAGGCAGTTGTCAAGGTAGGTAAGGCAGTGAAAGCTATTCCTACTCCTCTATCTAAACACAATGCACATAAAGGAAAATAAACTATTCTCCTGAAGTCAGAATCTCATTGTCTTTGACTTCAAGAATCTTCAGATTTAGTGACTGGTGATTTAGAGAAAGGGCGGGATACACTTGAAGAAACCAGTTTAAAAGCAAGTTCCTTCTTTAAAGCTGTTCAGGATACTAACAGGATTATGCAGAACTGAACGGGGCTATAGTTTCCCATAGCTGTGCAACAGCACATGGGAATAAATTCTTCTAATTTCAGATCAAATGCCTATGGGCAGAGGCACCAAATGTGCACAACAGTGCACAAGTTGCTATTTGCATGTGCAAATATTCACTCTGTAGAGGAAACACTGTTAGCTGTATCCATTCTCTGCTGAAGCCTTCTTTTTCTTAATATTTTCAAGACCTTAAAGTGCATGGAAAAATTAGAACAAGGGAGATATAAACAGCTCCCCTTCCCCCACCACCCACACTTACATAAGCACACACATTGAAAAGAGGTAAACTATATATATATATATCTGCAAAAGACAAAATCCACTTAAAAATGCAATCTCTAACCCTGTTCCAGCTTCTGAGTTTATCAGGTGGCAAGAAAAGACTTTCACACCAAAGGAATGTAAGTTCTGTTAATAAATTCTGCTACAATATCTTTGAAAGTGTGAGCCAATAAAATGTTATACCTGGAGATTAAATTATATCCAGCCTCAGCAGAACAACAGTGACATCTTTCCAGAGGACCGGGGTTAGGATATGGGCTTTTTAAGCATCTGTCTTTACCTTTCAAAGGCAGCTGAAGAAGGACACTTTATTCACAATACCTTGGGATAGATGTATCTTTCACGGCAGGCCCTTATAACTGTCCACATTTGGGTGTTATCATGGGAGTAGCTGCCTTGCTATATGCATCTTTTCTCAATTGCACGTTATCGATTGATGGTGTAACAAAGTTTTTGAGTGATAGCTCAACAATGGAGAAGTTCCAGACTCCCTCTCGCTTTTCCTGTGTCAGTGGAGGGGAAAATGCCTTATCCTCAGCATTAATTAAACTCTATGAAACCTGATCCTGTGATGGAAGACCTGTGTGTAGATGCAGACTCTTTGACAACATCTTAAATTCACCGACAGACATTTACTAGGTAAATAAACAAGAGGATCAATCCAGTGTTACTGTACAGAAGCCAAGCAAAATTTTTGGTCTGCCTGCAAAATACAAGGGCCAAGTCATCTGATGTTGAAAACCACCAAAGCTTACTGATCACACCTGTAAAGGATGAGCTCCTGTAAAGGATTTACGGCTGAAAAAATCTGAGCTGGTGGATGACTACTAGTGCCATAACCAGAGGGACCTTCTGCCTGGTGACCAGAAGGCCCAGTTTTATGCCTTACTTTGGAAAACATGGGCTAATCTCCATGAGCATTGTGTTGTCTGCATGATTTTCTTTATGGGTTCTGCATTCCTATGGCAGCACTTACCATGCAGTGGATGGTGTAAATCGCTACATGCCTAAATCTGCTTTCACATCAGGCTTTCAGTGACTGTATCCCCAGACTGCCAGTTCTTGGCCTACGTCCTTGGTGTCACCTAAAAGTCTGCTCTGGCCTGGGTGGATTTCACAGGGATGAGGATGGAGATCTCAGGGCAACTAAAAGGAGGCCTCCCTATATCATTATTTAGGTTACCTCCACTGTTATTTGGGACAGAAAATGGGCTAAGGCAATGTCCCATAACTGTCAAAAATCTGTTACTGTTAGCACAGAGTTGGCCTGATACTCTCTGAGCCACATCCAGGTATGGTTTGGGAAGTAGCACAGGTCAGAAACTGCTCCCAGTCTGCAGTACGGATATGGACACTCTGTTTTGTGATGAAGGAGAGCTTGGCACTGCAAGTGTGAACATATGACCATTTGTCCGTAGGTATCTGCACTGATATAGAGGTAGTTCCTGCATGAATTTATATATACATATAAACACCAGCTGGGGGTTCAAGCTTGCACCGTCATATAGATGCACTATCCAAAATAAAACTCTCTAAACAGAGATGGCATACATCAGAAAACTCATGATATTGTCCCTGATTTTTACATAGTTTTCCTAAACATTACTGCTGGTTGCTGCTTGAGAAATGGGGAACTGGATTACCGTTCTGTTTGATCAGTGATGCTACAACAACATTTATATCCTACAATGTCTTTGCTATGTTCAAGGATAAAGCACTCCTGAGTTCTCTCTTCTGACTCTCCCATCCCCATATATATGTTACCACTTAATCAGGACATTCTAAACACCACGCCTCTCCCCCTTGAAAATCAGGGCTGACTTTCAGCTCTCAGCATGATTGGAAAAAAGTCTGGCAGAGAATAAAGCAAAGAGTTGCATTTCCCTTCCAGAATCCGTGTGGGAGGATGAGATTGGCACAAGTTATTGGCCAAAATATCACTTACAAGTGGCAAAGCTCTTCCTTGGACAGTCTCTTTCACATCCCACTTACAATAACAACAATAGCCTTGGTATCATTTTGAAAGAGAGAGCAGAGAAGGTGTGGGGGTGGGAAGCGCAGGAATTACAGCCCTTATATTAATCGGATAGAAAAGCTCTGTCTCCCACAATTCTTTCATTAGCTGGCGAGACAGGTGCCCTCCGACCTCCAGCATCACTTACTTCCTTGGTAACAACTACTGCTGGCAGATGATCCCTCTTGTAGACTTCATCCATATTCAAAGCGTTGTCACATCCAACTGATGCTAAGAAGCTAATCAAGTGGAATTTTCTTTTTCTTTTCTTTCTTTTTTTTTTTTTGGTTCCCCATTTCACTACTTCTCTCTTGCTAGAAAGATAGTTCCCCACTGCACAGTCAAATTCTTTTGAACCCTGGGAAAAAGCCAGGTCCACGGGAAAAGGGAAACAATCCCTCTTCTGTTCACACATGAAGTCTCTGATGTTTTTTCCCTCTCTACACGCCAAGCATACAGCTGTTTTGTATTCCCATTAACAGCATTTAAGAACAACCAAGCACAACCAGAGGCTTGATGAAGACACCTGTCGCAGCATGCTTGCTGTTTAACGGCAGGTTGAAAATTTCCCATCAAAACTTTTTTTGAAAGAGAAAATTAAATTTCCAATACTATCTAGGTTTTGGAAAGAAGAGCCTTTACTCTAAGCCAGTCAATTTTACAACAGATATAAGATGAAAGGAGCCAAAAATTACTTTATCCACAGAGAAGGGTAATACTTGCACCACTGTTTTAATTTTTTAAAAATTATTTTTATTTTTCCTATGGTAAGCCTACCAGCTACATTATGCTTCCTTCCTGTGTTCAGAACCAGGCTCGCTAATGTGGTCCTGAAATATCTAGCAATAGTTTAAATGAGAATATTTTATGTGTGTGTGATGTGTTTTGTATGAAAATAGTTTCTACCAGAGAATTCATGGTCATCTCTTCTAACCACGCACAAAGACTAAAGTAAGGGAATCAAACACTGAGGATAAGAAAGCTGAGTCTGAAGCAGTGACTATTACATGGGAAATCTGACACATATTCTTGATGAGAAAAAAGAACCAGAAGAATAATGAAGATGCCCTTTCTGAATTTTTCCATTCCGAGTTTTTATAGATTTCTGATTGTTCGAATATTCATCTAGGCGCAAATCTGAGGCCACCGAGTTCAGATACACAGTGAATCTTCATTCACAACTGTATGTGAATGACTGTCAGTCAAACATGAGGAAAGAGAATCAGTCAGGAATTTCTGCTCCAGATGATACAGAGCTTCAGTGTTTTGAGGAAGTTCCAAAACACCTTATTTCCAACTTTTGAAAATGATCTATCTATAGACAGAAAGAATTCCTAAAACCAGTCCCCAATTTTTTCTGAAAAATATTTGTAAGCAAGTGACCTGAAGAATCTCTAATAAAAAAGCACCATCCATAAACAATAGCCCTGTTACAATGCCACTGATTTGCACAATTCAGAGGAAATGCTGACAGCATCCCTATTCAAGCACTAGATTCAAGCTACTGAAAATGTTGTTTTAAATCCTGACAGCATCTGTTCCTCTTCCATGAGTTAATTCAAGGGGAATAAATGTGCAAAACAAAGGAAAAAAGAAGGCAAAGGCGCACTGGTACCAGACAAACACCGCTCCCACAAATCTCCCTTATTTCCACCATCCACTGCCAGGTTTCTTGTTAGAATGCGCAATGCATAATTTACTCCTCATGTCTCTCCTTTCATCATCCTGTGAGTACAGATTCTTCCATAGGCATCCTTGGTGTTACTGCCGTTCCTGTCACTGGCGCAAACTGAAGCTGGCTGGTGGGTTTACTTCTATGAGCGTGCACTCTGCGGGACTGCTGCTGCAAGTTCTTAGCAGTCTCTGTCTTTGTGACACTATTTTTGGACCTCCCTCTCACTCTCTCTTGTCTAGCAATGTCTCGTCTCATGGAGACTGGAGAGCTAAGTTCATTAAAATGGAATTTGGTGGGTTATCGCGCAAAATTACCTCTATTTACATCTGCTGCCTGTCACTTTCAATGCTCTATGCCTTTTATCACTTAATACTTCCACTACCTGTCCATGCCAACTTTCAGTGGGCAGCAGTTGTAAACTCAAGTTAGTACTGCTTGCTGCGTTCACTCCTTCCTACAGCAGCCGCCTTTAATGGGCTATGTGAGCTGGTGCCTTGGCCAAGAATATTTGTTCATTGCTAAGACAGAGCTACAGCTGTGCTGATATCCAGAAATGCCAAGAATACCCAAAAATGATTCTCCCAGGCTGAATTATAATTCCTACACTGTTATTAACTCTTTGGCTTCCTCAAAAGGTTTTTTTTTGAGATCAGCTGAGAAGGAAAAAAAAAACAACAAAAAACTAAAATTAAGTTTTTGGATACAGTGTGCACTGAACCCGAATCTTTCAGCTCTCAGCTGGACCAAGCTATAGTATGTCAGCTAAAAACAAAATACTGAATTTTTGCTCGTGGAACAGAGCTTAGCAGTGAGTCAATGAGTGACATTCAAGAGGGGTGGAGACCGATTTGAGATCCCAGCACCCTGAGTTAAAAGACCATGCCTGCGTCCTGTTCGGGCAGCTGGTAGACCATGCTGTCTGTGGCCTGGCCACAGCCCGCAGAGCATAAGTTTCTCAAGTCTAGCATGCACTCCTGGTTGTGCAGCACTGCCCCAGGTACTAGAAAATCATGAAAACCAACCCATTTTCCTGTCTAAAATGCCACATCCATCACCTTCAGCTCTGTTTACTTGTGCAAGGCATTCAGTGGAGACACTGAAAGGATGAAGAGCAGCAGAGTGTGCGTTATTTTCACGGACCTCAGCAGGCACCGACTAATGTCCCACATCTGCAGAAACTCAGGCAATTGCATTTTCTTCTCACTTGCTGTGTTAGTGTGACACCCAAGCACCTAATCGGCTGCCACAGCAATGCCAGGAAACCTGCCCCTGTGAAAATTAGGCACACGCTGACATGGGACGGCTCAGACCTGGATCAGAAACAATGGCTTTACAGGCTTCCTTCCTCATGCTTTCTTCCTGCCCTTTTGTCTGTGAATTAACATGGCATCAAAGTGCCTGCCACCCTGATCTCTGACCATGAGCTTATTAAAATTGCATTGGAAGTTAACAATGAGGATGGAAAACAAAGATCAAATGAATAATGCATAAACAACACACTTCAATTAGATATTGAAGAAAATAATATAAATATATTAGATAGCAAAATATCTTGAATTATAAATTGGATGGGGAAATTCTTTTCTTTTTTTTTTTTTTTTTTTTTCCCTATCAAGAGGAAAGAAATGAAAGGAAATAAGGAGATCTGTAGTCTTTGATTGGCTGATGAGAATAAACTGTGGGGATATTTATACTTCTTTGCTGTTCAAGCTTAATAATTTCATGTGTTTTTGCAAGATAACACTCAGGCCATGTGATTTCATCAACCAATCGAGCTGCCAGGCTCTTCGCTGACACCTGGTAATGAAGTGATACGGTAGGGTAGGACACAGTCACCTTATCTTTTTATAAATGCATTGAGTGGCATTTGGGATGCCTTCCTACCTTTCCGGTTCATTTGCATTACACAAGAACCCTCTAAATGTTAAAGCTTTCACTTGAAGCCAAAGTTTGACGCTTCCAGCGGCATCCAAGGAAATCTGTCTCGGAGTGGCACGCAAATAATGATGCGTGGCTGCGTGTGTGGGGACGGGGCTGCATGTGCGAGTGGGCCCAGGAGCCGGCCGAGCTGCTCCGGAGCTGTCTGCAGCATGGCAGCGCGGCGTGGCCGCCATCCGAGCTGACAGGCCTACCCAACCTGAAATCATCAGAGTGCTGCTTCTGAAATTGTTTGAAAGTGGAGTGTCAGGAAGATGTTTGCATGGCGGCTGACACCTCCTCCCAGCGTGGTTTAATGACATCCCTCCCTTGTCACGGCTCTGCTCACACTTCACAAATAACAACAGCGGTTGAGGGACTTGGCAAGATGGCGGCGAGGGCAGGAGTGGGAACCTGTGGAAGGGCTGGGAGGCAGGGAAGTGCAAATCGCTGGAGACAAAACCACTTGAAAGGCCTCGAATCAGCCTGAACATTCGTACCTGGGAGGGCTGTGGGCATTTCTTGCTTTCCACACCATTCTCCTGTCTTGTTAAACATGGAATACAAATTTACCTGCCTTCGCCAGAGCAGCAGGAAAGGATGAAGTTCCTCTTGGTGCAGAGGCCAGTCCATACAGGAGCTAAAGGCCATGACGTGTTTGGCCAGTGCAAGGCAGAGTTGGAAGCACTGAGGTGACTGAGCTGAGGGGTTTGAGCTCCTGACTGACTGCTGGCTCCCTGTGGGCAAGGTGAACCACGCTTCTGCACCTCAGTTTCCCTCTTCATAAAACTGTGAGGGAATGGCAGCACCGGGACTGCCGAGTGACAGACTGAACACATCACGATGAGATGAAGCATGCTACAATGCTGTCACATAAGAGATGAATGCGGCACTTTAAAAATGCCTCAGTGACACTACATACTATTAATTAAGTGCAATTATAGCCAGAAAAAATGATCAAGCGCTACCTGGCACAGCCTATACCGATTTGATATTTCCCCTACTTCCAAAGAAAGAGACACATCTCATGTGCGTTTGCTAATTGGTGTTATCCTCTTGTCAGCGTTAAGACTGGGACTTGTGGCCCTGTTTCTGGTCAGGAAAGATGCTGCCTCGGGTTTCTGGCGGGCACACATCGAACAGGGCAGGCCACGCATCACCCATGAAGCCAGGCCAAAGGAAGACTTGTTTCTGTCAGGCGTGAAGGCAGCAGGAGAGCCACAAGCCGGGGAGCCAGGTACGCTGTCCCCGCGTCTCGATCTGGCTGTCTCAGCTGTCTCCGCAGCCCTAAGAGGCAGGTTAGGAGCTGAAAGCCTGCACCTGCTGCTGAAAGAAACATGATTTGGTAGGTGCTCAGTGTCTGAGGATCTCAATGTGCGATAAAAAGATAATTTATAGTAATCATAACAATCACAGGTGAAACCTTGAGGCCTTTAACAGTCTTCCATGGGGCAGAACTACCACACAATCTGCTGACAAGTTTGCTGTCTCAAGGACTGACAAAATGACTGAGCTGCAGTCCAAGGACTAGCTCTGTAATGATACAGCAAGCGGAATGCAAAGACTCTTCTTGCTTTAGCTAACACACCTGAAGAAGGGCTTTTGCACCCCTGGATTCCTTCTTCTCCCCTCCCTCCATAGGTAGCTGTCCTTAGGATACAGTTTAAATTCTGGGGCTTTTTTTGCTTACAAGTTTCTAGCACAGAGATATGGATGTGCTTTATAAAAGACATAAAAGCTTGCTGGACCAGCTGTATCTCTGAGCACCTTAGAGGTGCATTTTAATCACCGTGGCCAGCTATGCAAGGGGTATATGAAGCATCTGTACAGCTCCCCACAGTTCCTCACCACATCCACACTCCAGGTATGTGCAAAATTCTCCCAACCCCTATTTCAGAACAGCCAGCCCCCCTCAGAAGCACTGTGGGCAGGCTCTGGTGAGAATGGAGGGCAGCTCACTGAGGGCATGAGATGGCATTTCTGCCTTTGGTAGTGGTGACTGGCACCATGGTAGCCTCTCCGGCTTGCATGCGCTCTGCCAACCCTCCGGGAGTGTATTTACAAATTAAACAAAAGAGACAACAGATGCTTTCACATTACTTCACAGGGAACTGAATGACAAGGTCAGGGAAGAGGAAGGGTAGAAAAGGGCTTCGTCAAAAGGAGCGTGCACCTCAGCAGCCAGGATTATCTTAGATGGGCTCACACCCACAGCACTGGGGGAGTCCCTGTGCACCAAGCAAGCCTGTCCTTTGGATGAGTTGTTCAGCTAGCACCTTTTCCCTTGCTTCTGCTGGCTTTCAAGCCAGAGGATAAAGGATCCCAGCTTTTTTTTTTTTTTTTTTTTTTTTTTTCTTTTGTCCAGCAGGACTCTGTCCTGCTGCTGTGTCATCATTTCTAGCTCAGCACAGCAGAGTCCACTGTCCAAGGTGGTGTGTGGGCAGATACAGGACATAGAGATATTAGCATTTGTCCCAATCTATGCACTGCCCTTCTAATTTGTCCCAAGCTACACGCTGTCCTTCCAGGTGTCAGAGTTTGCAAGGAACACATGGGCATGCCAGTGAGCAAGCTGTAAACCAAAGGATCCTCTTGTCTCTCACAGTAAGATGTCTGAGCTCGCTGCTGGTACAAAACATGCCCCCTGGAAGAAATGGGGGTGGATATGGCACCTGGATGCTCTACTGTACCATGAACATTATTCAGGTTTGAGGAGATGTATGCGACAGTGATGGACAATTTGGAGAAGACAACTGAAGCTTGAATTTGCTGAGGGCTTAGATCAAAGTCTGGTATAATCAATAGAGTCTTTCCCTTGTCCTCAGGAGGCTTTAAAGAAATCTCCAAACTCTTTAGCTGAGAATCCCTAGGACTCATTTCACCTAGCACTAAACATCTGAAAGTTTAGGATAGAGTCAAAGTGAATCATGAAAGCTCTCTATTACCAATGGAAAGGTACAGACACCTTACTCAAGAGGGTGACTCTTGCCCCAGCTATGGAAGTATAACATGAATTGCATTTCAGAAGTGTATTCAGGTTACTGGAGGAAAAATGCACAAATGAGAACATCAGTGTCAGCCTAGCAGAAACAGCAACAGCACCAGCAGATACCAGCATATTCAAGTAAAACTTGAGGCAATCTGAACAGATACATAGTCTGCTAATTCTACATATTTATGTTCAGTGCAGAACTGAATCTAAAAGTAAGGTCTCTCAAGTGGAGATCCCCATGAATTTCTTACATCTTATATGGATTGACTTCCTCTGATGTCTCCCTGACCCTCAGCTAATGTTTTGTCTGCTATTCACTGCACAACAGGGATAGATAGACTCAAATTTAACTGTTAGTGCTAGGAGGCATTTAAGGTAAGTACTGTGTAATTCCCCACATTTAATGAAGTGGCTGAGGAGTGCTAACACGTCTATGTTAACCAAGATTTTTAACAGAAAGGGTACCTAATTCCATTAAAGAGGTTTAGGATGAAGTGCTTAAGTAGATAAGCACTGGGTGAGTTTTGGTGGGATGCGTGCTCTCTTGCTTTCTGTTATTTTTTGTTAGTATAAAATCCTCATAAAGGGGGATTGCAAGCAAAAATAAAGAACATACATCTTATAGATGAATGTGAAGTACATATATTTAAAGCAGAAGTATTTTTGAAAGGCATGTCACTGATTTGTAACAGTGCTGGCTGCATCCCCATCTATTTTCAAAGAAATCCCTAAAAGCTGATGGGTGCTTAGCACACTCCGAAAATTTGGTAATGTCTTCTGGCCCTAAATACAAGTAGAGTAAAGTAGATATATACTTCAGAATACTTTGGCCATAAAGGCACTTATTTCTGAGCAAGAAATAAGTGAAATTCTCATTTTACACTCTCTAATGACCACAGAGCAGTTGGGTTATCTGTTCACGTCTGAGCTGAAAGACAGCAAGAGAGAGAGGGGCTGTGAAGGGCAGTCAGTAGTGAAGACAAGTTTTCAGTCTTGGAGCTCCTGAGCTTTTTCTTCCTTGAGACAAAGGCGGGGAACAGCCTATTCCTCGGCACGGGAACGAGCCCAGCGTAACAGAGGAGAACGGCTGCTCACGAGCTCTTCTGATGCAGGCAGGTCCACCGGGAGAGCTCCTCCCACACGGAAGATCTGTGCTGGCACTAATGAATTTCTTAGCGATTGATTATGGAATCAAAGCTCGTCGTTTGTCCTCAATGGGCCTCAGTGTAATTTCTGTATGTGTTAAAGAAGTGACTCATCTTTGTTGATACAGATTAGGATTAAAACACACAAGGGGAGGTGGGGAAAAGGATGGAGCTCAAAGCTTCCACCTGTATCTTCTCATCTTTCGAGCTTAGTTTAATAAAAACAGAAAACATATGCAGGTGGCTGGTTCAGCAATACTCTGCCAGAATAGCAGCTGCTTAAAAGCTTCCAAATGTTCAAGATGTTTAAGAACTGGGATCTATCTCTTGTCATCCTCCATCCTCCACTCTCCTGCATACCTCCTCTAATTGCAAAAAAATGGAACACTGAATAGCAAGTGCATTCAGATGAAGCTATGGGTCTGAGTCTGTCCCCCCTTGCCTCTGTCTATCAAATCTAAGGAGCAGTTTATGCTGACACAGCCTGGGGTCTCCTCCTGTTCTGTCCCTGTATACCTTGTGACATGTTTTACTTTCTAGAAGGGAATTTAGAGGTGAAATAGAGCTATGAGGAGATCCATTGCTGGGGTTACAGACAACATGTAAGAACCACAGCAGAACAGACAAGGATAGAGCAGCTCTGTGTCAAGAGTCATGACATGGAAACCAGAAGCAAAGCTCATGTAGTGATGCTCTATTCACCCCATTCCCCCAGATCCCGAGGACACTGCAGCCAACGCTCTGCATGGGCACACAGAGGCGCAGCTTCACCTACACCTTTGTTCTTACCAGAGGTCTCTTGGTGTTTGGAACAACCCTGCTTGTCTACAGAAGGACCTGGGGAAGCATCAGCCCAGGAGTCTTCCTTTTGTGGCCAGAACTACCAGGTTCAGGCACGGGTAGCCTTGCTGTGGGCTCAGTGAACCCACTCCTCGTGCCAGGCAAGGGAGCAGTCCCTCCTGCAACTGCACAACTGCACACTATCGGCTATTTCTTTTCTCTTTTTTTTTTTTTCCCCCCCCCGATCCCCAGCCCTGCCACCTGCAAAACTTCTAAAACTTTTTTCATTTACCAGGAAAATTAAATAAACAAATAAATAAACCCCCAGAACTCAAAGATTCCTTATTAAAGTTCTGAACATATGCTACTTAGGAAAAAAAAATCTAAGTGAAATTGGCTGATAAAGTAAGAATCCCACAAAGGGCTGTTCTTCCAATCATCCGGTATTTCTCCTGTAATTTCCTCAGAGATTGTGGAATGATTTTCCAGATGTCTCTGTTCCTTCCAGGTGGCGTGTTCAACATGATTTGGAACAAGGCCAATCTTCTGCTTCTTCTTATATAGGCAAGAGGATACTGGGTGATGCACATATATGTACATATGTCCATGTTTTTTGAAACACAAATAGTATGTTTCCTTAAGTGTGCAAGAACAAGCACAACTCAGAGAAAGGGTGATTTTCTTACAAGGATGACAAAATTGCCCTCTCTGAAAAAAGTACCACCTGCCCTAATCAGTAAGAAGAAAACCAAGGGCAGTTTTGCTGTGGGACAGGGTTTGTCAGGGGTCAGGAGGTGGCACAGTTTCCCACTGTCCTTTAATTTGACTGAAATAAATCCTGTACAGCCTCGAAGCTGTCCTGGTTTCCCCCACGGAGCTTGGGCTGCAAGGAGCAGGGCTTCCTTAGGGGTGAGGAAAACACCCCTAAGGAAGTGGGAAATGGAAATGGAAACAGCAAATGGAAACAACAGTACTAGGGTTGGGTCAGTCTGTTGGATCGTGCTAAAAACCACCTCATGTTCTGCCTATAGTCAGTGTCTGGACAAATATACATATTCCTCGTGGAAAAGTCCACTCTGCTCTTCACCCCATATACTTTTCACCTTGCAAACGTAACTGCTTCACTCTAAACGACAACCATCTTTATTTCTGGCAGCAGCCCACAGCTCTGCTCCATGTTATCAGAGACGGCAAGGCAATCAGTACGACCAATGCCTCCTGACTCCCCATGATGAATGGACATGGTGGTGTAAATGCCATGGGTGCATTTAAATCCTTGTGAGTTTGAAATGATGAGGAGGATCCTTGCTGGGATGACGGGGGTGGGGGGGGTGGGGGGGTGCCTCCTCCCAGCACTGCCTTCAGCAGGAGCAGCAATGACCTGCTGGGTTTGAAGATGCAGGAAGAAGGGAAGGCATTTCACCCCTCCAGACTGCCCCCAGTGATATACAGAAACTTCTCCAGCATGCCAGCCTCATGAGATAAGTGTAAGCAGGGGATTTGGGGCCTCCATTGCCTCAGCTCTAGAGTTTGCTCATGCAGTTCCCTTAGCTCAGACTCCATGTACATGTTTTTGCCATTTTCACTCCTGTTTTTTCAATAGAAGTCCAGCTTTCTAATGGGCAAGTTTCGTCAGCAAGAAGTAACTAAATGCTCTTGAAGAGACATTTCCCTCTCTCCAGAAAATATGTGATTTTCAGAAAAAAAAAGTTCCTTAATCCTGTGCTGCCAAAAAGACCTTGTTTTAATTGAAAACTTGCACCACCAATGGAAAGTGCAACATTCATCTTCTATCTGTAATGCCCACTTGAACTATGCATGGGCGGTTCAATCCAGAAATGTTTGATAAAGCAGTGAGTCTGCTATCCTGTGTGACTATAGGTAACTCTCAAAGAAAACCAGGAAAATTAGGAATGGGATAAGTTCTAGAAATTTGGTTTTTCCTTTTTCTGAATTGGAATCAAAGGCTCAATATTTTTGGAAAGTTGTTACTCTAAAAAGTAAACTAAATAACAACAAAATGAGCCCTTTCTCAACTTGGATTCTCAGACATTTCATCTCCATAATTACATAGATACCAGAATGCCGTGCTATGATTTTAACCTTTTAAATTTTGTACCCTTTTTACAATAACCTTTTCTTCCCTGCAGCTTTGTCCACGTTTCATGTTTCTAGCACAGTTCTATTTCAATAGCCTAATGCTTTCTTCAACCACCAAAGCCAAGTGAAACACACACATACACACACACACGTATCGATGCTGAAACAAGAAATTTGCATACAATTTCCATCCTGGTATCTCTTGGCAGTAGAAGAGGTGTTGAAACCAACATTATGCCTCAAACAGCTTCAGTTTTGAATACTAGCTTTGCCAGTAAAGTGTGGGATCCCTCTCCCCTAACTGAGGCTGTTTAAAAGCTAGATGTCTAAGTTAGCTGTTCTACTGTAACTTTATTGTCATTTTAGATAATATAAACATCTCCTGAGGACAATTCATCCTTCTTACACGCTTATCTTTGGCTGCAGTGAAACAACCTCTGGAGATGCTTATTCTTCTCTACTGATTGTAAGGAAAAGCTCGGTGCAACTAAACCAGATCAGATGTCTGTCTGCTAGAACACCTCTACCAAGGAAGATGAACCCTGCCCCAGCTGGGATGTTAGAAAACGCCCCCAGGCCCTCTTATTAGCACACCTACGATCGTCCCTCTTCAGATCCTCTGGTCTCTACTGATTGCTGGACGTTGTTCATCGGCAAATGAGGTCATGACTTCACATCTGTGAGCAACAAGAAGAATAATGTCTGATATACCCGCTGTGCATAACTAGCTTAGAACTGCTGCTGCTGAAGGGCCAGAAAGTTCGGAGACTGCTTTCTACCAAGTCATCAAAGAGAACGCTGGAAACAGACTATATTTGTCTCTAAAAAGCTCTTTTTCATTTGCACCTCAGGTTTATTTCCCCAGAGTTTGCAACAGCCGGGTTCTAATTTTGGATATGTGGCTATCTTTTACTGAGACAGTCACCAAGAACACGAGATTGACAATAACTTTTTGGATGTGGGAATCAGCAACAAATTACTTTTTGAAAGTAATTTGAGCAACACTGAGTAGCTGATAGATTCAGGCCAGAAACACTTTCACCTGAATCAAGACAACCTCCAAAACAAATACACCAGGCTGGAAGCAAAGAGCCTTCTTGTGCTGGAGGGATGATTGGGTCACTGAGCATAGCACTACTCATTAGAGAGAGAAAAACGTAAGAGGAAGGATTATAAGGGAGGTCTTACATGGTCTAAGGAGAAGAAGGGTGTGGAGGGAAGTGCTGAGGACACTTGAGTTATTCTAGCCTGTTGAGATCTTAAATGAAAACTAAACGGGAGTCCAGGAAGACGAGGGAGGAGAGCAGAAAACTCAGCGAGTTTGGCCACTCTGATCTCAGTTTAGCCGGCAGTGAGTCTGAAAATGACCTCAGGCTGGAGGTCTCCAGCTGTGATTCTGGCGCAGATGGTCCCCCTTGCTGTCAGTGGAGAAAGCATGGAAGAGCAATGGTTCAAGAGGTATTTCCACCCCTCCTTTTACTCCTCAAATAAACAATAACTTTCTGCCCCAAGACAACAATAAAATCTGCATTCCTCTCCGCCCTCTGCAGAAAAGGAGTGAAAACAGCCTGGGAGGAGAGGACCTCATACCTTGAGACCTACCAGACTGCCTCCTTCCCCAGAGGCACCTGCACTGGCCTGATCCTGCTCCCAGGGAGAGGGCTGGCAGCAACCCCTGCCGACCTGTGTGAGGACAGCCCGGCTGGCATGTAAGCCCTTGGAAAGTGCTGCCTACCTCGTGTGCAGCTGCCCAGCAGGACACGGCTGTCTCTCAGCAGGACCTTGGTGGCTACATCTACATTACCCTGAAAGGGCACCATCTGGAGCAGCAGGAAACGTGATGCACTCACCTCCTGCAGGCTGCCTGCCCACAGAGAGTTTTTTTGGGCCTGCCTGGTGACATGCTGACCCTCCGAGTACCCCTGCGCACACGAGGTCTTGCGCAGTGCAAGCGGAGCACACTTGACACACCTTAGGCCTTTCTTGCAGGCTTATTATCTGCACGGAGGGTGATTTCCCGGTCCTGAGCTCTCAGGGCTACCCTGAGGACTTGTGTAGACATGAAACATCACGCGTTACTTGATTCCACCTGTTTACAAGCAGTTCTTCCCCTCTCTTGGGCAAGGAAGCATTTTACATCCCTGTCCACCTGGGTCATTCCTCCCAGCTATGCAAAATGGCACACAACATCAGAGAAGGAAAAGCTGATTTACCATAACGGATCACAGTATGGGTACATTGCATAAAATATGCTGTTTGTGACAGAGGGAGCCATCCAGCCAATTTGATCGCTTCGCTCCCAGGGGATTAAGACACCTCCTTCATCTCGGCAGAGAGCCTGCGAGTGGAAAGAACCTGAATTAAAATCTACCTTTTGCTTTGGTGCCTTCAAAACACTGTTGTCTCTTGTGGGCAAAGCCAGAGGTAATCCTGGATTCAGTGTTCCCTCTCAGCACTGTTCAGTTTGTTATCTCCCCTTGTTTGTTTGTTCCACTTACTTGTTGCGTCCCCCTGACATTAGGAGGATGACAGTCTCTGGAGGAAGGGAGCATCCTCCCTCTGTAATGAGCAGAGCTCTGCTTGCACTCATCAGTCTCACCTGGCTAACAGGCTGCCCCAGCAGCAGGACACCTCCCTGTCTTCAGCTAGCCAGCTAGCTCACACCGATCTCTGCCTTTCATACATGTAACGTTTGGCCGGGTAAGTAAATCTCAGCCTAACTGACTCGATCGAGGTAAGGCAGGCGGTCTGTGGCAGAATAAAACACAGAATTTACATCAGAGGCCAATGTCCTCCCCAGCCTCAGGTTCACGCCCCTAATGGGAAAGAAAAATACATCAGGGGCTGCTAAACAGAAAGACACCACCTCTGGCTCAGGGAGCTTTTGAACTACAAATCATGGGAGATGGGATGAATATTTTAGGGGAGAATCACTACCTGCTTGCCCTGGTTTTATATTTTTCCTACTGGCCACAGACAAAGACAGGGTAACAGGCAAAGCAGCTTTTTGGGCTGCTCCAGCCTTGCCATTCTTGTGTTCCTCCCTATCTCAGACCTTGGATTAGTCACCTAGGGCCAGCTTTTTAGTGACAAAATTATTCCCAACTGCCTTGACCAAGGTCACATTGAAAGTCTGTAAAAGGTCTGAGAATTAATTCCAAATTGCTCAAGTGAAATTTCTACACATTGGACTGTCCACCCCCTGATTCATGGCTGCTACAACTAATTTCAACTGCAGACTATCAAACTTTTTCAGGAGCTGTCTCTGATCAGTTGATAGTGTTTAAAAAAAAGAAAAAAAGGTGGGGGAACATGTCAAATAAATTCAAACAATAAATAAGCCAGCCGAAATCGAGGTCTGCTCATGGATATTCAGTAAGCTGCAAAAGAATCAAAATCTGCTGGATAAATTATTCATTGCAAATTATTTGTTCATCTTGACAGTCATAAAATTATACAATCCATTAAAAAAAGTAAGTCCAGTCACAGTATTTGACTTCAGCCCTGTGCTGCAGAGAAAACCCCACTGGGCTGGTATCTGGGCTGAACGACACACCTGTGCCCCGCAGACGGGAGCAGGGGGTGTGCAGCTCCTCCTAATTCAGCCTGGGAGATGCAGTGCTGTACAGGTAGCCGCTCGTTGCCTGCTGGGGGTGTGCTGCCATCTGCTTTTTGGGTATCTAAGGATATTCCTCCCACTACCCCACCAGAAAAGACAGGCTGCAGAGACCACCGCCCTCACAGTTATTGAATATTGCAAGCCACACAGATCCACTTTGGTTTTGTGCCAGTGGGTGATGGTCAAAGCAGGCTGTGCTGCAGCACATCCTGCTTGGACGCATCCATGGCCCTTTATGCCACCCTAATTTGGGCACTAGCATGCATTACTGTCACCTCACACTGGTCCTGTTTTGTATGTAGGCCTTTGGGTTTGCTACAGCAGACAAAACAGGGAGCAGCAGTGTGCTGCTCGCTTTTCCCCAGCCTCCAACCTCCTCTCTCAAATGCACACCTGGGACCTTTCCCCTGCACAGCACGATAAATCTGCCTCCTCGCAAGGGAGGGGCGTTGAGCTGTGCTGATAACTCATGGCTGGGCACACTCCTCATGCTCACTTTGCATTGCCAAGCTTAGAGGGGTTGCACTTGGGTTGATAAGCACAGAGGCCATGTCAGCCATCGTTTTGCTGCAATCCATCCTGCTTGGTATGGCCCAAACCACTGAAAACAGCCTTTATTTTCAAAACAAGACATACAGCAGGGCCCTTATCAACCTGCAGCAAAGTGTACCAGAGGAGCACACACTTCAGTGCAGCGAGTCCCACACCAGGCTTATCATTCTCCAAGCACAGGCTGAAACAAGTGGAGATGCCTTTGATTACTTCTACACATACACACACAAGCACATGCGCATCCTTTTATATCTAGGGGGGAGGATGTGTGAGACGTGATTAATATTAGAAAAAGTTGCAGACCTCAGGGAATAACCCTGTTACAAATACAGACAGAAACTTGGTGCTTTTACTCTGTTGTATCCTGGGTCTTACATACTAGCTCCATCACCACGGCATTTATTTCTCTTTCTGATTTTTTCTTCTTCTTAAGGTTTGATCTAAGGCCAGGTTTTCTAATGAGTTTAGTGAAAGGATCAAAGGATGAGAATCACCATCTGCCTAAAGAAAACAATAGTATTTCCAGTTGCATGATGGTATCTGGCAGGGAAAGCAGATTTCTGGGCTCCTCAGCTATATTACAGGAGAGAGATGGGAAGAGCAATAGAGAAGGAAACCTTATCTAACCAGATGCCAGTAAAATGTCTTCCCAAACCCCGGCCAATTATTTTATTTTGGCAGCAAGAAAGAAGAGAAAGAAGAGAAAGAAGAGAAGAGAAGAGAAGAGAAGAGAAGAGAAGAGAAGAGAAGAGAAGATAGGAGAAGAGGAGAAAGAAGAGAAAGAAGAGAAGAGAAGAGAAGAGAAGAGAAGAGAAGAGAAGAGAAGAGAAGAGAAGAGAAGAGAAAGAAAAAACAGGAAAGGGAAGGAGAGGAAAGGAGAGGAGAGGAGAGGAGAGGAGAGGAGAGGAGAGGAGAGGAGAGGAGAGGAGAGGAGAGGAGAGGAGAGGAAAGGAAGGAAAGGAAAAGGAAAGGAAAGGAAAGGAAAGGAAAGGAAAGGAAAGGAAAGGAAAGGAAAGAAAGGAAAGGAAAGGAAAGGAAAGGAAAGGAAAGGAAAGGAAAGGAAAGGAAAGGAAAGGAAAGGAAAGGAAAGGAAAGGAAAGGAAAGGAAGGTAAAAAGCAACGTGAGAAGAAAGCAGTGGATGTATTTATCCTCCTCTTGGAATGAGCCCCAGTGGTGCGGGGGGGACAGGCAGGCAGCAGGCAGACAGACAGAGCTTATTGGAATGAACTCATGTACGTCCAAGGCAGCTCCTCTCCTGCCCCATTTATTCTGTCTCTTGACAGATCCCATTAAGCTGAACAGTGAGCGGACTGGTTTGCAGAGCCCCGTGGGCTGCTGCAAGGGAGCAGGTGCTCACACAGTTCTGCTTTCCCCGGTCCTTTTTGGGGCAGGGGGAGCTGTTGGAACAATTCAGTGTTCCTGAGGACTTAGCAGGCGTGGATTTATAGGAGGGGGAGTAATTTCAGCTGTGCAGCTTACAATGCTGGTGATGGTTTTGGACTTCCAAAAGCCACAAGGCACACTCCCCTGACAGCAATACCACTTTAATATGCCTGAGGGTAAAATGAGGGGCTCAAAAGGTACTGACCACTTTTATAAATCTGGGCATGCGAATGTGTATTCTGTTAAGTCACCAGCCTGAATTTAAGAAGGGGGATTTCAAAGAAATTTAGATTCCTTAAGAGATTCCATTTCATTAGCAACCTAACCACTGGAAACCTGGACCTGTGTGGTTTGTGCATCAGGTGGCATCTGAGCCCTCTATCCATCAGACACAACAAGACGGAGGAGGCTGCATACCCAGCCCTAGACATTTCAGGACATCATCTTTGCAAACAGCTCTATTTAAGAGCAGAACAGTCCACCCTAGTGGAGTGTTTCTGTTTTTTAATGCTGGTGTCCATCCTATTCCTCCTAGGCAAGTCACAGGTACAGAAGGGTAAATGAGCTAAATAGTGGCGGAGCAAAGGGGGAGACACGAATCCACAGCCCTAGAGAAACAAGCTAAGCAAAGGACCTGCTCCGGCCTTTAGTGCAGCATCCTCTCCCTTAGCAGCTACTTGGCATTCCAGCAGGGTGGGTTAATCCTTTGCCTTTGATGAATCTTTAATCTTGGCACCTTGTGGCTGAAGCCGGCACTAACTAGCAGATCCTGGCGATCAAAGTCATGCACTTAAATATTTCATTTATAAATAAAAAATAAAATAAAATAAAAAAATAAAGACTTGGCTTCATAATAGCAATAAGGCAACTCCAAGGGCATTGCTATTGCCAATTAATCAGACTCTTGGGACTGACGAGGAGCTCCACTGCTCCTTGTAACTCTAATTGCCCTATGGGTGCAATTATCCATACACCCCTCTTCCTCTCCCTGTCCAGCCAGACCTTATGGCTTAATTCCGCAGCTTTCTAGTTTTTAACCTCTATTGCTAAAAGCTACCCTCCCCATGACCCAGGCTGGTGGTGGAGAACGACAGCGTATATTCACACCGCCTTCCATGCGCACAGATCAGACCGCCAGCGAGGATGCCTGGGGAAGCCCCGTGCTGCAGAAGGCAATACACAAGCACTGCCTCTTGGATCAGCTCTGCAGCTCACGTCCCAGAAAGCACACAGTTCTCACCTCCTACTCGGGACCTCAAACCTCCCACTGAAACTGGAGCCTCCACTCAGATCCTGGGGCTGGATCCGAGCCATGAGATTTTGAGCAAGTAAAGGAGCCTCCTCATCACTGTCTGTGTTACTTTGAACGTTTGGCAAATACTAGTACTAAACCTATTAAAGACACATACTCTTTTCTTCAATATTTATTACTGAAGCATTTCCCAAGCTGAAGGTTGGACCTGAGCCACAAAACACCTAAACCTACAGATGAACACAGACACATATGGCACTGCCATGGGACTGCCATGAGCAGCTACTTGGTTGGTGAGAGGGAAGAAAAGAGGACAAGGAGAACACATCTAAGGACTTTTGGGGCCTATTTATATCTTCTGCAGAAAGGAGTTTACCTCAGCCCCTTAAATATGAACTTCCCCAGACCTGGTGTAAGCGTGCTGCCTGACAATTTTGTTCGACAGCCCCCAGTTGTTTCAATGGGAGAAGCTGTGAAGCTCTCTGCTCACCTACCCTGAGACACTCGGCGTCACACGTCATATGCTAGTTTTATCACAAGAGACTACAGGCACCAGCTATCTCCTCAAAGAGGAAATTAAGACTTGATTGAATCACTTTCTGTGGAACAGAAATTTGAGAATACAGGGTTCTTTAATTTAGCAAATAAGGATGTAGAAAGAACCGCAGCCTAGAAGATGAAGCCTGACTTGTAAAGGAGAAAGGAGGTCCCCCTTCTAAAGACTAATTAACTATTAGGAATCTTTATTAAGTATTATGGAAGATAATCTGTCACTAGCTACTTAAAGGGTGATTGGATGTTTTCCTAAAATATATATTTTACTTCACACTTTATTTCAACAATAGCCCTCTAACTTGAATTGGGAAATAATTCAGAGAAGTCTGAAGGCCTGTTTTATGTAGCAGGCTAGCTTAGATTGTCACACCAGTCTCTTCTGGGCTTAAAATACATGAATTATTGAGGTCTGATACTGAGTCTCCACGGCAAAGGTTGCTTTCTCTGAAAGGCTCAAGCCTTTAAAGGTTCACTTGTAGCTACTTGTAATGTTCATCACCTGCTGTAGTGGAAGCCCAAAGCTTTGAATTCAGGTCTTAAAGAAAAAAAAAAATCAAGGACTGGATTCAGACTGTACGTGTTTTGTGCCCGATCTGAAGTTGGTCACCCTGCTATGCCTAACCATGTGAATAGAGGGCTGCAAAAAGCTGTCATACTGCAAGTTCGGAGCTCTTTATTTCCTTAAAGAAACCCGGTCTGTAACAATAATGTTTTCCTCATATTTTTATTCTTTAATATATCCTCAGCTGGTATAGAGGAGCAGAGATCCTTAACTTCAGCCAAGCTGCAGCAATTTGCCACATCTGAGAATATGTCTCATTTCACCTTTCCATTCACTGATGGCATCACCTCTCGAGAGAAGAAAAAGGCAAATTTAATTCCCGTCACCAATTCATTCCTTGCTTGCACTGCTGAGGCAACCAACAATTATTGCGGATCACAGACACGTACACACACAGCTTTGCAGGAAATCGCTGGAGTTCTCCTGCAAAGAACAGGCTCTAGCTTTCATAAAAATCGGAGATGGAACCGCTCCTATGCCTTGTCCTTTCCTCCAGCATTTAAGGCCTGGAAAGCTTGCTGCTTGTGTTGTAATCAGACCCAGCTGCAGGATATGCGACTGTGTTGCTTATTCCTCCCCTGTGTAATGTAGACCTCCATGCCTCACATGAGCCAGAGCCCTGTATGAGTTATATGGCTATTATGTTATAAGTAGGACTGATGTATTACGGAATGCCACCATAGATCCTATTAATGGCACTCGGGCTCCATTTTTTTCCCCCGGAGTAAATTCTGCACTTTTTTGGACATGGACAGCTTCACAAAGATGCAAAGATCTGGCGGGGCTCAGGCAGAGCTCGGGGCTGGGCAGGTGAGGTGGCCTCGGAGCATTGCGGGGACAGCGCTCGCCCCGACATCGCCTGCGTCTGCCCCAGCCTCCAGCAGCACTGCCACCACAAGCTGCCCAGCCCCATTGCCCGAACTGCTTTTGCCATAATAATGTTTTCCCTTGCTCTGAATTTACAGTTACCTCAGCCCCTCGCCACCACTCATTCCTTTCTGCCCATGGACAGATTTGCTGGTATCTGCCCTTTTTCTAACACTTCTCTGCCCAGGAGCAAGACGTAGCCTGATATTTGCATGCTGTGTTTTTAATACAGGGTAATCTCAACGAGAGATGAATCTGGAGCCGTTTTTCAGGCTCAAACACCCCTGATCTTCACGAGATATGTATATTTCTGGGCTGCGGTCCCATTCTGCAGTCAGTGCTTTATAACAGGAAGAACCATAAAGCCCAGGATACGTATATGCAGGGAGTTGAAATCTCTATCTCGATGTGACTTAGGCTCAGATCTGCTTTTAATAATCAGGATTCAAATATAACCCAAATCCTTTCCTTCTATCGCAACCTCATCCTCATGCAACTATCTTTTGATGATTTTTTTTTTTTGAATTTACAGCTAGCCACTGGAATGGAAGTTGGAGGTGAGTGTGCAGATATGAAAGATAGTTGAATGGATCTCTTTCCCCAAATTTTGAAATGGGAACAAAGGCTTTGATTAATAAAAATGCCTCAACAGTGTGGCTTTATCTGTATCTATCAGCTAGATCGAGTCAAGGCACGGGCCCAGGCGCTGTGCCATGGCCATCCGGATTGTCATGGGCCAGGCACCCCTTCCAGGAAGAAATTTAGATTCACTCTGTGCTGGGTGGAAGAGATTTTAGTTATGTGGATAAAAGCTGTACTGTGTCACTTGTTCCTTGGGCCAGAAAATGGGCCTTGGCTGGTTTAATTTACTAGTGTTGATGTATGTCTTAAGATTGCATCATTTGGTAATGATAACAGGACAGCGAGACATGAAAGTTTAAAGATAACAATATCTTACTCAGTCCTGCTAACAGCTCACTGCAGCTCCTCTGTATCTTACAGTACATTTTCTTATTTCTTTCTCCTATCTTCCCTCCTTCCAAAAACCTAGCCAACATGTGCTATGTCATTTCTTACTAGATGCCTGAAATGGGTTTGAAAAGAGCCAGGTTCTTTGCTTAGAGGAACTGTGGGGCTCCAATTCAGTGCTGCCTCTGCTCCAGCCTAACTACATGCTCGGAAGCACAGCGAGCCAGTGAGTGAAAGGTAGTAAAACCATGATGCAATCCCTGCCTGTCACATCTGATTTAGCAAACGAAGTTGGATGGCCTTACCAAAAAAAAAAAAAAAAAAAAAAGCATAACCATGCTTTTGTGTTGGAACTGAACATTAACAATCAGAGGACAGTACTGAAACAGCGTGGCCAGCACATCCGCACATCCATCTTAGGCACATCAGGCCAAATGGAAATCCATGGCCAAGAGATACAAGAAGCCTAACTACCTCGGTGTCATAACACAGACTCAGCCTGATTACAGGGAAGCTGGTGAGGCACAGGACCGGGGCCATAAATCTGGTGTGCACAGTATGATGAAGACAGCTCTGACCAAGGGGTGGCATTCAGGACTGGCTCAGCTCGGGGAGCCACAAGGGATTAGGAAATTAGAAAAGTCTTCTTAGAAAAGTCTTCTTAAACATACATAGAAAAGTCTTCTTAGTCTTCTCATAGAAAAGCCTTCTTAAACATACATAGAATGTACCATTAAATTGATCAAGATTTCTTTTCCGGACCTCTGATGTACCTCGTACTGCTAATGAAATAAACTATACTAATGTGGGGAGGCTTCCTTGAAGGGAAGAGAAGGAGAGGGAAATGAGACTGAAGAGGATTTGCATTTATATATCTCCCAGTGACTCACCCTGTATGTATGGACAAAGAAGCATCCCAATTCCAACGTGAGTGTTAAAAACACATGGCCTGAATCAGAGACACCCAAAGGACTAATAGTCTCTTGCTTTGTCACTTGCCCCCCAGCAGGTAAAAATCTCACAAAATCCATTAACCTCACCATCAGGTTATTCAGGAAGTTTCTGCCAGTTTGGAGCCCAATTTATAAGATTTTGGCAAGGTGGTATCCTTGTCAGGAATCTGTTTGCTAAGTTCAAGCTCAGCTTTGACCCCCAGTCCTGAATCTAGATAGGTTTTAATTGCTAACTGGTGTCTATTTTACATGTGTTTTACCCTGAACATAAAAGCCTTTTTTTAATAAAGGGAGGTGAAGGCAGATGTAACAGGGGAATTCAGAGTTTGTCCTGTTGGGTCCAGAAGGGAGAAGATGAGTGATGAAGGAGAGAGAGGCTAGGAAAAAATGAGAGGAAATCACAGTCAATTTGTCAAACTAGCCTATTTCTCCATCATACCCAGATTTATCTTTCTCCCTCTTTTTCTTTATTACCAGGGACATTAACGTGAAGGTGGTGTCCTTTCTGAGCTGCACTCCTACGGCTCCTGCTAGCGGAGCATCTCTGAGTGCCTCACTGGTAGGAGATCATGAAGCTTCACAGCACGCTTGTGAGAGGAGTCAATATCATTAAGGATGATTGTACGTTACGATACATTTTCTAAAGCTCCATCTATGTTACAATTAATCTCCAATTCCAAGCCAACATTTGGCCTTCCAAGGTACACATTTACTTTCCATCGCACGTATTAACGATTTTCTGTCCCTGGTCCCGACTTTCCACTGGTGTAAATCTATACGGAGCCCTCTCCAGCTCATTTTACACTGGCCGATCATCTCAGACTCTCTCTGATATTTGTTGTCTGGTGGTGTTGCGGGTCATTAAGATAGATGCTTGTGGCTACCTCGGGATGGGCGGATGACAGTGCGGGGAAGATGTGTTTCCTTATATATGGTTTGCTGCACTCAGTGGGATCTTTCAAGGTGGGATAGATTATCTGAATGCAAAGCGCGATTGAGCGCACAGACTGTCACAACTGTTGGGCTAGGAGGCACCTAGAAAGAGCTCATTTTTCTTGTGAGATGACAGGATCAACTCTATCTGTGTTGCTCTGGACAAAAGTTTGTCTACCCTGCTCTTGCAGATCTGTAGTCCCAGTGAGTCTGTGCCCTGCGTGAATAATGGATTTCAGCTTTTCATTGACTTTGGCATTGTACAGTCTGTCAGTTTTAGTAGTAGATTTTCCCTCAACATAAATTTTGTCACTTTTTTTGAAAACTTTTAAAAGCAGCACCTGCAATCCTGTAATGAAGCGAGCATTACAGGCTTATTTTTACAGTAAGTTTTGAAGCTTAATAATCGCCGGACCTCTCATTCCCCCATTCCTCAGCTCTTGGAGGAATTCCAAGATGAACACATAAAGAAAAACTCATGATACAAACTCAAAGAATCCCATGAGCGCCTATTAAAAAAATAAAAAAATAAACAAAAACAACTACTCAAGATTTTAAAGCAGCTTTCATGCTTCTGTACAGCTTGACTCTTAATTTTAAATGTTTGGAATGGGGAATACTACAGTGGGAACCAGCAAAGAAAAGCATGGGCAAATCTACCTGCTTGATGCACGTGACAAACGAGCATTACCCTGCCCAAACTGGAAGCGGGCAAGCTGCACAAAGCATCAGATGACAAGAGATGAATACAGCCATCACTCGGTAAATGGGCATGGCCCAGGGACGGGACATAAGTGCTCTTCTGCAGCTTTGGGATGATGTCTGTGATTCACCCATCCAGGGTGACATCGCTCGCTGGAAGAACACCCATTGCTTGTACTGAGATGCTGGGGAGCCCCTCACCTGTGTGTGAAGGGAGAACGAGGCTCTTAGTTGCCTAGCATGCCTGCACGAGAAAGGTGTACGGTAATAATAATGTAGTAAATGAGAAAGCTGGCTATTCGAATATGAGATCCTTTGTCAGCTTTATTTCACTTAATAATGTGACATGGCTTGGGGAGGGAAAAAATGATTAACCTTGCCATTTTTAAGCTCGAATTGCTGGGAGTTTTTCTGCTGAAATTCATGTCCTTAACTTTCTTTGATATTTAACAAATTCCTAGTTTTATCTCCATGGAAGCCTGCTTCAGGAGGGATAAAAGCTAAATGTGTGTGTGTTTGGGGGGGGGGGGTGGGGAGAGAGCGGGGAGCAAGCCACCATTTGGGAGTTGGGTGTAAAGTAGACTGGCATTGATTAACGTCGTTAAAAGAAAGTGGGAGGGGAAGCGTACTGAAAATGAGTGAAAGAACGGTATTGTAATCTGCTTTATTGCATTCCCGAGATGCTTGACTTAGCCTCATTGTCATAGCAAGATGATGTGTACCCTACGAGTGTATAAAAATATATGAACTCCTGGGACAATATAGTTCAATCTGCTCTGCTATTACCCATCATGCTCATCTGAGCACACTACAGCTATTAGATCTGTTTGTGAAACAGCTGAGCCCACGGATGGATCTCCTGCAAACGGAGCCTGAATGTACAGTTGAGACAGGGTCTGAATGTACAATATATGGAGGGAGAAACAATGGGAGTGAATGTACGCTGGGGACAACTGCACAATGGGAGGCGCAAGAGGAATGAATCTGCTCCAACTGTGGATAAGTAATGGTAAAATAGACAGATTTCCATCTATAATTCATGGAGTTTGTTTCCCCCTTCCCCTGGTCAGATAGCCCTCAATCAGTCTGACTTGCAGGAGCTATCCTCCACTACTGAAAGTTGTTAAAAAGCTGCCATGTTCTGCCCCAGATGTAGCTCCATTTAAAGGGCAGGAATGGAGCCACACACATACAGAAAATCATGTCCTGACCTGTCTTCCCGTTTTCAGAGGGACTAAAGCGGAGCTACCTCTGGCTGAACAACTCCAAACTCATTGCAACAATGCATGTACGAATGTAATGCAGAACACATCCAAGAAACCAAGCTCCCCAGTAAAATGATGTTAAAGGCTAATAACACATACCAGAAACTTACCATCAGTATTCCTAAATGGATTCTGGTGTAGTCCTAATAGATGTTCATTTTTAAGGCACTGGCAGACAACTCTTGTGCCATATCCACAACTAACATCACTATCACTGAGGCTTGTTTACCAGTGGCACCATGAAGTAACTGAGAAATGTTCTCGTAATACCCCATTATAAGAGTTTTTACAGACATATCTTTTTTTCTAATGATGACACTGTTTAACAGACTGAAAAATAATATAGTATCACACATCTGCATCTCTGTAATCCAGTCCAAAACAGAATTTGTAGCATTCTTACTACTCAGCTTGGAGGAATTATAAAATGCCCCAAATGCTTCTTGTCTATTCCTGAGAATAGACAATAGTAGTAGTAACTCTCCACCAGAAGAGGAAATTAAAAAGAAAAAAAGAAAAAGAAAAGGTTGTCTTGTTATTTCCTTCTCTGGATAATTGCATTTTCCATACCTCCCCTTTCAGAGGCATTTACAGTGAGTTCTGCCTTCCAATGCTTCTATTGATTTGTAGCTCTGCAGGGTGAAAACCAGACCCTGGCAAAGCCAAAGGGAGTTTTCACTTCATTCTTAAGAACAAATCCACTGGTGTGCTGGATCAATGCAATGAGTCTGAGTGCTGGCCTGTTAAACTGGATTTGTAACTGCTGCTCAGAGCAACAGCTATGCAAGCAGCCAAACCAGGCTGCTGAACTTTGCCTTCACATTTTGACTGCTTTTTTTTTGTGATTAGCTAACCTGGGTGACTGGTGGACGAAGGTCTGGGACAGCTCTTTCCATTCATGTGGTTGGTTTGTGCATTGAGATTTGCTCACTTGGTCTAGCCCTGCACCTGAGGTTCGGGCTGGGTGTTAGGGAAAGGCTCTTCACCGAGAGGGTGGTCGGGCACTGGGACAGGCTCCCCAAGGAGATGGTCATGGCACCAAGCCTGCTGGAGTTCAAGGAGTGCTTGGACAAGGCTCTCAAACATAGGGTTTGGTTTTTGGATGGTCCTGTGTGGAGCCAGGAGCTGGACTTGATGAACCTTGTGGGTGCCTTCCAAAGCAGGATATTCTGTGATTCTGTGATTCTATGAATGGGAAACCTGGTTTTGAGCTACCTGAGGGAGCTATGGACAAAAGCTGAAGGGCTGTGGACAAGGCTGAGGAGCTGCCGTGGTGCTACCTGGTGGTGCAAGCTGCACAGCTACTCACAGGCTCTCAAGCACAGATGGCCAACCTGGCATGCAGTGGTGGACTTTGTACAGTAGAAGGTAGATTGGGTCCAAATAATGTGACATAACTCCCAGCAGAGCTGGAAGAGCTCCAGCAAGCAAATTATCGACAGAGGAAGGGATGGGGTCCATTGCATCATCTCTGAGATCATATCAATCTTAAGAGCTGAATAAGCTGTTGACCTTGGCCTGTTTGTTGGCTATACCATCAGATCAATCAGATACAATTGTTAATAGCATAGCCTAATTACTTCCTAATTTCTTCAAGAATACCCCAAGCATAAGAATTCAATTAACTGCAACTATACGGAAAGTTTGAAGTCTGAGCTATTCTCTTATTGACATCATTTGGCTGAAGAGAATGTGAGCACAGATGCTACATTTCTTAAAGAATCCAATTTTTAATTAATTTTAACTTATAAGTTAATGAATAGGTTTCTCTTGTAAACTCTCTGAGAATTACTTCTACCCTCCGAAAGTAAGAATATTAAGCTTGAGAAGGATAAGCTGCTGTTTGCTTGGAAAACAAAGAGACAGGATTCTAGCCTTCACTGCAAAGCAGATTTTTTTTTTCTAAAGTACCAAAGAAGGATGATACTCCTGCTTTTATTAGACTTCCTTATGCTGCATGCTCTCATTCCATATGAAAAATATAAAGCTGCCAGCAGCTTTTAGGAAGTGTATGGAATTGTGATATTAGGTAATGGTTTGCCAGATTTTCCTTCTTTTCCTCTTAGTCTTGCTCCACTTCCTAATGGCTTGTTAATACAAGTCAGTGTGCACGATCTCTGCAACACTTGAGGACTGCTGAAAGGAAAGGCACCAACTTAAGATACTGGGGAAGGGATCCCATCCACTGTGTGTGCAGCAGGCTTGACTTCTAATGGTCAAGCCTCTGGGTTTTGGCAGGGAATTTGTGGAGATGAAGCAATGAGAGTCTAAAGTATTCAGGGGTTAGAAATAAAAATACATCAGTCACAGAAGCCCAGACAGTAGTAATACAAGCCCTAGCACAGGTAGCACCATCCCCTGTTATCACTACATGGAGAAACTTGTCACTGAAAGTCCTGACAGGCAAAGAGGACCTCCTGAAGCTGCTGCTGGGTAATCACACACCATCAACTCTGTTATGTATGTGGGACAGCCTGCAAGCATCTCCGAAAGGCATTTTCAATACCTGAATTGCTGAAGTGAACAGGAACTATGTCCACATTTGCTTTCACTTGCCCAGATATTTGAGGACTTGAAGGTAGACATGAAGCAGAACCAGAAGGAAACTGAGAAACCTGCTGCACTTGATGAGAGAAAAGATTGCCTTTATAATGTCTCTCAAGGAGATGAAAATCGACCCTTCCCCTTGTGCGATCTCAGTTAAAAACCCCACTGAAGTCCAGCTCTCCTGGACACGGCACTGGTTTACACACACCCACAGCCACACACAGTGTAGACAGGTTATAAACAGCAGCTGTGGTTCCTTTGGTTAAGACTGAACCAGTTTCTGCTCAGCTCGCTGTTTGGGTAAATGCACCAACTCACAGAGGCTGAACATACTGCAGAAACTGCTGCAATGAGGGTCGAAGGTATGTAGTCAGCTCCCTTTAAGGCTTGCAATGACAGTAAGTATCTATAGCCTCCCCTTTTTGCAGCTTCGTACTTGGGCAACTATTTGGGGAAGGTTCTGGTTTTGTTAGCAGTGCAATGATAGTAGCAAAACACAGAGGTACTGGCTTAAAAGCTTTTCGTACTCTTGCCCCAGCAGGAGGTTGCACCACTTGAATGTGCTGGAAAGTGAAGGCAAGACAACTTCAATGTGAAGAGAAGGCTCTGAGGTCACAGGAACACATTCCCACTGATCATAAATAAAAATTAAGCCTAAAAGCTGAGTCTACTCAGCAGAGCTAGTCCTAAACTCCCTGGGCTGGGTGTTAGCCGTAGAACTGCAGCAACATGAATGGCAGTGGAAGGTGCAAAAAATGCCACTGAAATGCTGAAGGTGTCACCACTAGGTGTTGGTCTGTCCTGAGCTTAGCTGCCTGTTGTACCCGTGTGATGCTGAAGGGACAGCTCAGGTGTGCCCACGTAGGCTTCCCTGCACTGAAGGCAACATCTCAGCTCAAGCCTGCCCTGCATGGTTAGAGCTGAGGTTTCACCGAGGTTTCATGGTTTCACCGAGGGACACTGAGTCTTGAGGTGCCCTGGGCTCCCCATCTCCAGGTTGCCCCTGGGAGGCCAGAGGAAGAAGTCAGGCAGCTGACCTCACTGGATTTTTGTCAGACATCTGGGAACTCTGCACATCCCATGCAGATATTCCTGAGACACAGACAGACCAAGCCACCGCTCCCCTGAACACATGTAGGTGACAGCACTGCTTTGAAGGAAAGGCTGGACCAAAGACCATCAGGGGCCCCTTCCCACCAATGTTTCCATGATAAACCTAGGATATTTTAGCTGCAAAGTGGAAGCCAGATCTGCTCTGGTTTGCCTTCATGAGCTGGCCGTTCACCATCATGTACTGCCATCCTCCGCAGGAGCTCGGTCCTGCAGCGACACCACAGCACCTCGCAACTTCTCAGCTGTGTTCATTGCCTGGTCCAGCTGGGTTCCATATCCAAACGTTAGCACCCATATTTATCTATTTTCTCTTATGTTGCTGAAGTTTGAGCATAATTCCTTCAGCCATTTTTGGCTCCGGTGAGGAGCAAGAAAAGGACACCTTTCCTATTTGGAAAACTACGAACCTTGTTTGCTTTTAAGCTTTGCTACATAAAGAGAAACCCAGGTGGCCTTTGAACCCTGACACAGAGGCAATTCTCACTGAAGATGGGCTGGTGCCTTCTGCAGATTGCAGACAAAGAGGGGGGCAGAGGCAGAGGCGAGCATTTCAAAACGTGGTAATGAAAATGCTCACAGGAAATGTGTTAGATCAGTAAATACACTCTAATGGCATTTGCACTTATTTAACGTCCCTTTTACACATGCAGCATGGCTTAGGCGAGCCTTAATATAAATGTGAAATGGGGTCATATAGAGAGAAATAGATACAGGGAAATGGGCACAAACTTACAGTGAGACTCTCAAGTAGAATGCACTGGCGTAACTCCTCATGTGTGTCAGGGAAAGATTCAGCCACACAGTTTATTCCCACACACAGATGCAGACACGCAGATGCACGCACTTTTCTTTAAAAATAGTAAGCTTTCACTGGGCCCTACTTCCCATTAAAAAGGACTTACATCCTATGAAAATTCATAAACTCTGCAGGCGTTTCCACGGCGATTTGACGGAGTAATCTCCCGTCATCTCAGCTTCTTGGTGACAATGACAAGAGGAAGATGGATTTATCAAATACACAGTGACATGTTTATGACCCTGTTTTGCATAAGCAGGAACCTGAGCCAAAGGCTGTGCAGCTTGAGATAGCAAGAGGGTTTTTATAAATATTGTGACAAGCAGAAGTGATATTTGGAAGAACATGAAAAAAATTTTTTTTTTTTTTTTTTTTTTACAGACCGCGTTGTTGCAGGGACGGAGAGAAAGCCTTTTTCCCCACTTCTCCACACTTCAGTCTCCCAGAGAGCTCAAAGGCTCAGATCTCCCTCTCACTGCAAAAAGTTTGTCTGTTAACCCTTTTCCTCCCTTCAGTGCAAAACACCCTTTTTATAAACGTGTTGTTAGGGAGGGAGCAGGGGGAGCGCTCTCCATCTTTTGGCAATACGAAAATAACGAGGAGGAGCTGCAGGAACGCAGATGGCACCAGATAACTTTATTTATGACACATGCATGCAAACATGCCAGGCCCAGCTCCAGACGTACTGCTACCTTCACCAGCGTGGCTTTGAAAAAGGGATCACCACCAGAGGGCCCACACACTACTTCAAGTGATTTTACCCTATTCTTGCACACAAAACTCGATTATTGCAATTATTAATGCAGTTCCTAAACAGATAGTTCACAGGGTACTGCACAGTGGACCCTCTGAGGTTACTTGTGGTGGCAGAAAGCTTTTGTCTCTATGAGGCACAACTAGACCTACGGCAGCACGGAAAGGCTTCAGAGCCCAGGTTAAACAGGGTCTTGCAGAGACCCCAGGTCTTACCACCAGTCTCCCCCGTTTGGTGTCCCAGACTGGCACCGAGACAGGCATGGTCTTCCCTGCCCAAACGTAGATGCAGATGGACTGTTACCCTTTATGTACCCATATCATGCACCCCCAGCCTACATGAGAAACAGAGGTGTCAAGAGACCAAGAGATAGCTTCAGCCCAAGGTCCCTCCACCAGAGGACGTGGAGAGGCTCCAGACTCTGAAGTCTGCAGTTTGCTGAGGTCTGCAGAGTTAAAGGTAGGAGCAGGGAGAGGGGCAGAGGGATGTCGCAGACCCAAGGACCGAGCCCCACAGTTTTACATCCATGAGTCACACGGCAAGGAGCACCTGAGCAGCACCAGAAACTCTTCTGGAGGCTGGCAGGGAGATAATATAAAAGTTTACACCATCTTTCAACTTCTCATAAAACCACGGGGGGTGGTTGGAAATGAATCACAGAGAAGGAAAACAAGAGTAAGAAATGTGCTTGCTTGTGTCTCTCCTCTCTGGATTCCATCATTTTTGTAATAATTTATATAGCAAATTAAAGGATGAGGCTAAAACTGCAACCGTGTGCAATGAAGGGTTGTGGGTACCCAGAGAGTTCATGTGCTACTCTTGAGCAAGTCCTGCAATGCTCGATATGAAATACAATATTTGTTTTAAGTTTGCTTTCCTCCTCCCTTGCTCCTCTTTTCCCTTCCTCCAGATAAATATATTAATTAAATGACCCTTCTTTAGAATTACACAGAAAAGAGAGTTCAGAAACCTTTATTGAACTGACCTGTAAAACTAGAGCAAAATCAGCTTCTCTGTTGTTCTCTCTAAATGATTTTTCCATTGCATTTCACATCTTATCAGGGACTTGTTTGGGCTTGAAGCTCTGAAGCTTTTTCTGTAGGTCAGTTCAATAAGGCACTCAAAGCTGCTTTTCTCTCCATTGATTGGGAAGTTGGGTATGTTTTTGGTTTTTCTGTGTTTATTTTTTTTTTTAAGTAAAATAATAATCCTTTTTTCCTGTCTTTTATTTCCTTTATCTTTAAAGGAAAACATAGTCTCAGTTCATCAGAATTTTTTTCTCTTTCCTATAATGAACTCATCCCATTTCATTACTTGATGTCCAGAAAAGACTTGAGCTTCTTTGTGAACATTACAGTGTCATAAAATTTGGCTCAAAAGTCTGGATTCAAACAGTTGTTTCACCAGATATGAGGTAGGAATGAAGCAGAAGCCTCACCAGTCATGTCAGCCCTGGGTGTTCAATGACGCCCCTCTGTATCAACAATCCATAGCCTCTCCTGCAGATTAATTCATTTGCCTCAACTTTCATTTTTGGTGCCATCATTAATAATTTGGCCAAAATCATTGTGTACGCTTCGTATCAGAGCACTGGTGTGCCAGATGCTGCACAAACAAGAGTTGCACACTTGGGGACAGCTGAGGAACAAAGGGAGGAATTGCTCACTTGTTTCTATTACACTGTGGCGGGGCTGCACCTTATCTGTGGCTGGGAAGCTCTGTGCATGCGTCTGATATACATGGTTTTCAAGGTACAGTATGGTTGTTGGGTGCTCAGAAAAACACTGGGTTGAAACAAAGAAGGTCACATGTAAGGAGAGAGAGACACTTGGGCTGAGATTGGGTGGAAGGGACGGTGTGCGAGACAATGTGAATTAAATAATAGCCAGGGGACAGGTAACGCAAATGTCTTGGGCCCTACACCAGGATGACTACACCAGGATGAGGATGACTGCACAGGTCTGCCTAATGGCCTACCAGGCCCCAGGCCCTTAGAATCAATCATAGAATCGGTAAGGTTGGAAAAGGCCTCTAAGATCATCTGGTCCAACCATCACCCTACTACCAATGTCACCCACTAAACCATATCCCTAAGCACCATGTCCAACCTTTCCTTGAACACCCCCAGGGACGGTGACTCCACCACCTGCCTGGGAAACCCATCCCAATGCCTGACTGCTCTTTCTGAGAAGAAATGTCTCCTCATTTCCAACCTTAACCTCCCCTGGCGCTACTTGAGGCCATTCCTTCTTGTCCCATCACTAGTTACCTGTGAGAAGAGGCCGACCCCCAGCTCCCCACAACCTGCTTTCAGGCAGCTGTGGAGAGCAATGATCGTCTCAGGTCCTGGTTGGTGGTGAGTGTTTGGAGAAGCGTGGGACACTGCGTATGAAATGACCCACGTCTCTCCAGACATCTGACTTCACGAACAATAGTTCACACCACAAGGTCAGTGATGAACTCCAGATCTGCCCCTTGGTGCCATTCTCCCCTAAGAGATGTTCTTCATTTCCACCCTTAATGAGTCCTGTTCATGGAGGGGACCCACCAGAGCATGGCATGGACACAAACAGTCCCCGCACCTGCAGCAATTAGCGGGGCTACCCAAAACCCTGAGGAACCAGACTCCTCTGTGAGGACAAAATCCATGAGCCCCTCAACCATGATGCAGCACTACACACCCCCAGCACAACCTCCTCCCTGCTGCCCCTGCCCAAGCTTGAGCCAGCGTTACAATACCCCAGGTGGCCCAGTTTGAAATTGCTATAGCTGTATCTGCAAGTCACCTTTCTTTGTAGGCGTTAGCAAAAAATTCCTATCTCCACTTGACTGATTATGTATTTTATCTGTTATATTTCTCCTGCCCCCCCCCCCCCCCCCCCCCCAGCCTCTCCCCCCTCACAGCAAACAGTTTCATGCAAACCTTCTAAGATTTCTGTGGGGAATGGTAGGCAATAGAACTCCGTTGTCTAATGGGACTTCCACCGGCATTTGGCATCCTTCCTGGCATTTCACCCTTCATATTATAATTTATAGTGTAATGTATTTTTTTTCATATCACGCTATAACATAAATTATTGCCAGTTTGTCCTTACCACTCAAGGAGACAGTCTAGGGCTTTTCAAACCAGGAAAAAGAATGAGAGAAAGAAAGAAAGAGAGATGGAAGGGGGGCAAGAAGGGAGGGAGAGAGGGTGGGAGGGAAGGAGAGGAGTAAATCCATTTACAGAACAAAAAAACAAAAACCAAAACCCAAAATAAAACCATTTTTCCTCAGGCAAACTTCCCAAATAAAATAAAATAGAGGGCAACTTTTTGCCCCAATAACTTATTAAAATGCTCTGCTTCAGTCTAGGATATATCAACTAGTCCTCGGTGGACCAGACAGGAGAGAGTCTGCGGAAGAGAACATCATGCCAAAAAATAATGTATTTTAAAGTTTCTTTATCTTTCTCACTAGTATGTCCCTTAAATTATTAAAAGTGAAAGACATTTTAATATCACTTGGAGGCTGTTTGTTCATTTTTGGCATCTCATTTAGCCTGGAGAATAACATTATAGAAGACAGTTTTACTGTCTATTTACTTTATTACTATATGTTATTTCTATTATGGTCGCAGTTAGAAGCCCCGTTGGGTTAGGTGTTGCACAGATGCATCCCAAGGCCTGAGCAGCCCGTGTAGCAGAGGAGACTGTAGTAGGGATGTGCTCACGTCCCCTCCTCTCTGCACCAGCACTGCTCCACGGGCAAAGTGCTGGCAGAAGACAGCTTCTGGCATGTGAGGAGATCATCACACTGCTCCAGTTCAGAAATTTACCCCCTTTGCTCACATAGTCCAAGCCATAAGGGACCATTTGAGCCTTGATTGTGGCCTCCTGTGCATGGCCGACCGGTCAGTCTGCCTGGGCAAGCTCCACAAGTGAACCCTAATCCAGTCCATCGGCATTTTTAGGGCTTTAGGTAAAGGCAGGGGCTGGTCCTGCAGACAGACGTGCTCCTCCTCTGGCCAGACAGGGGAAATCGGCCTGCTGCCATGGCGTCTCTTTCGTGACAGCCCGGCTGGCTGCTGAGGTGAAGACAGGAGCTGGACACTGGGCTGATCTAAAATCATTAATGATTCCCATGGCTTTTGCCAGGCAAGAGTGGAAGGGCTAACTCTGCTTAATTCTGGGAGGGCAGAGCCTAAGGAAGGAAACATGGAGCAGAGCTTCCCAAGACTGGGGGCTTGTGTGCAAGGATGCCTGGAGTTAAGTCTGAACTGAGCTAGTGCTCATAGCAACCTGGGCTGTTACACTGCCATTAGGTGCCAGAGCTGGAAATCGCTACAGCTTCTGCAGGATTTACACTCTGCAGTTGTAGGATAACACCTATAAACAGCTCTAAGAGAAGAAAATTAAAAAAATAAATGCTTTGCCATCCCCTCATCCCCCTCCTTTCTCCATGCTCTGCTTTCCACACCTCCCTGGCCCAGGACCACGGACCACTCACCTTCAGAGTCCCAGCAATTCTTCTTCCACTCTACCCTTCTCCTCACTGCCTTGCCCAAATACTTGTGCACAGTTTTTTAGGACATACCTCACACAGGACTGCTCTTGTGTTACAGTGTGTGTTTGCCTTTTCCCTGCATGGATGTGGCTACTGTGGGATGCCTGTGGCTAGTAAAGCCAAATACTCCAGTGTATGACAATCAGATACAGTTTGCCACCTTTCTTTCTGAACCTATATACTTTTTGCAAGGCACATTTTATAAATATCTTTGCACAATTGCAAGATCTGAGGATCTTTTTCAGTAAGGGACATCCTCATTGTTTTTTAAAGGCTGGAATAGCCATGCCTCCATTGGAACTAAGAGGCAATGAATATGCAGAAGGGTTCTGCCACATCCACCTGAAATGCCCAGTGGAAGAAACCAAAATAGTGGTCCCACTGATGGAACCCTGTCCTCTTCCTGGCCTGAGAAGTCCTCACCAACACCATTCCTTGCTTTCAGAGCAGCATTTTGGGGATTTCACCTTCATTTCCAATTTAAAATAGAGTGGATAAAATCTGTCTCCTACTTTTTCCAAGTGCCATTTTCCTGGCCACATATGGTCTTCAGGCTTTGCTTGCTGCAGATCCCCTGTCTCACAAGCAGGGAATACAGGTGGGCTCCTATTATCAATCTGCTGCTAAATCTAGGGATTTATCTGGGTTTCACATTCTGTCTGACTACAAGTAGTTTGTCCACCTTAATCTTCTCTGGGGGCGGCTCATGAGAACCACGGCTGTTTTCTGAGCCCAGGGAGATGCTCAGAGGAGGGGCTGCAAAGTAGAGTTGCACTTTTGAGACGAAGTCTATAGAGATAGATGCACCCATATTAATTAGGCTGGTGAAGCAACACACGCCTCAACTCTTGCTCTCCATGAGAACCAGTCTCTTTACTCTTTACTCATCATTTTTTCACCCTACAAGTCCATATCCAGGTTAATTGCCTTTGCTCTGCTCTGACATCAGACCTTGAGCAGAATTTGACTCAAATGTATTTGCTTAGATGTTTTTTGTCAGCCAGCTGAGCAGAACCACTATATTACAGGGATGTGCATTGTCCCCTCTTGGACTCAGCCCACTCCCTATGTTTTTGACTTGATGGTTTTGAATCCAATCGATTGGTAAATGGCTAAATAGTGAGAGAAATTGCTTTCTCTCATTACTCTGCATGGCTGTGTCATTACCCTTTAATATTGCATCGTTATTGACTGATGCATCCCGTCAAGACATGGCCAGCGGGATGTAATGTAGTGGTAGAGAAGTGCAAAAATACTTCATTCAAAGTTTACTCCTCTAATGGGAGGTGGGTGTACAGTTGGGAGCGGGAGGAGGAGAGGGGTGAGCCCCAGCAACAAAAATGGACAAGCCTGCTCTTGAGCTTGGCTTGGACTTCAGTCTGTGATGAATGCCTTGGTGGAAAGATGCACCTGTAGTTTACAGTAAGTACTACATAGTATCTAAGCACAGGGAAGCCATGCCACTTGTGGTGGTTTCACTCAGGTGGGCAGCCGAGCTCCACCGCAACACAAGATGGGATATTCCCTAAGCTCATCTTGCCCTCAACATACTTGTTCCTTGACCTAGCAACTCTGTCACTTTTCCCTTTAAATACTATTATGGCTTGATGTAACCAGTTCAATATGGTCCAATATAAGATGTAAGCCAGAAAACAACAACAACAAAACATACAACAAGATAGTTTTCTCTTCTTGATGAGTTTCTCGGCTTTTTCCTCCTCATCTTTTTACTTAGACACTTTGAAGACGCTTGCTACCTGGGTTAGACTGGCCAGCTGTGGGCTTCCTGCCTCCCTCACACACCGAGAATGACTTTGGCCGCTGTGACATATCTTTGTAATCTGCTTTCGTAATCTCATGGTACTTGGAGACTTCTGCCAAGCAGTCCCTTCCCATTGTCTGAGCAACCCACAGAAAATGAAGGACGTTAAACACAACTAGAGGAGACACCAGGCAAGAGCAAAAACCAAAAACCAGCCAACAATTCCACAAAGAAAAGATGAAAGAAGAAAAGGTGACAAGTTGTAAATTCACCTGTCCATGCTCAAAACATATCCATGATTGCTCATTGCTTACTAACCATAGCTACCCTAAATTAACCCTCAAATGGCTGGAGGCATGTGGACATACTAATGACCACCTGGCAGACACCGCTCACCCAAAGTGCAATCGATCCATGAAACCCCCTGCTTCTGAGAATCACACATGCTAAACATTTACAAGGGTGCAAGAAAAATGACCAGAGAAATTAATGGGTGAAAAACCCACCCTGCAAAAACAGCTGCAAGGAAATCCTGAGCCTGGCTGTTTGAGGCTGTATTGTGGGCAAAGCAGTGCAGTACATTTTTCTTATTTTTATACTCCTACCTGCTGTTGGCTCCTGTGGTCAGGTGGTACTGGTTAGATAGCCTGGCTTGATGGGCCCCTTGTTATTTCCCTACATTCATGTAGAATATGTATTTTGAAACATAACTGTAATATTAGGCAAAGGAAGGAGAAAAATGTAAGAAAGAGATCTTAGCAACCAGTTACGAGTGAAAGAAATATAGAAAAAATACATACTGCCAGAGGACTGGCTCTCTGCCCTACTACTCTGCTTCCCCCCCCCTTGCCATCTTAGCCCTCATTTGGGAAAGAAGACCCGTCAAATTAAAGATGGATAAAAACTCATTAAGAAACAACAGGCCTAGATGAAATTGCCACTGGGATTACACTGATGGGATGGTCTCCCCCCACCCTTTCTTTCGTTCAAAGATTACAAACCCTTTTTCTCCTCCAGGGCTCTTGCCTCCATCCTGGTCCTCGCTAACTCCACGCCTGCATGAGCCCCTGGGTTTGGAGGGTCCATGTGGGTAGAAGGGGGAGAGAGTGAGGGTTGTTTGTTACACTTCCTTTTGTTTTTAATTAACCTCCGGTGTTTTCTTTGCCTAGAGAGCAAATCCTCTCACCCCGATTTTTTACACGTCTGCATTCAGACTACAGAAAAGTTAGATCTAGAGAGAGAAAAACTGAGAAAGTTAGAAGGGAAAAAAAATGCTTCTCCATCAAAAGGAAGAGCGTTTTATTGGGAGGGAATTGCAATCTGTATGAGTTTTACAGGCCAATCTTTGCTTATTAATCCTGGTATGAAACAAGCCCAAGAGGACAGAACCACTCCCAGATTAATAGTGAGCTACCAGACTCCTGCAGCTCCGGATTCCTGCAGTAAACGAATATCTGGGCTGGGCTTTAGGACAGAGGTTTGTAATATAACCCTCCCAAAATAAACAAGCAAACAAACAAATAAAAGGCTTCTCTTGCTCTTCAATCCACACACTTAAACATGGTGATGGCTGAAGAATTGAATCAGCTCTGAACTAAACCAACAGATCAAGGGTTATAGCAGAAGGAAATAGGGGTACTTTGGTACACCCATGCTTGTGCCCTGTGGCAAGACAGCCTGAGAAGACACCCAGAACATCATGACAAGACAGCAGGAGGGCCATGACATCCCATGGGGTAGAGATAGTGCAGAAGGGGCATATCATTGCAAAGCAGTGGTGAGCAAAAGGGGAGCCACAGCCCTCACTGAACTAGCTGGGCAGGAGTTCCTGGCACTCCTGGGGATGTGCAGCAGTCACAGTTCAGATTTCACGTGCCTTAACCTCCAAGAGTGAGCTGAGCTCTACATCTCCAGTCATGTACATGCCAGAGGAATTAATTGCTGCATTCCCCATAACTAGGACAAATCCAATGCCATCTTGGGGAGGGGTTGACTAGAGGCCAAGGAAAGGTATAAAACCTCCAACACACCACTTCAACAGGAAGGCAATCAGCTTGGCTAACTGGTTTGATTGTGATTGGAGAAGACACGGGAATATTTCAGATATGTATTGAAAAAGAAATATGGGCAGAGGGCAGAACAGGAAGATTTTTGCTAGGCAGGTTAACACAGGCATAGTCAAAGGCCAGAATCATATTTACATTTAAACCTCCATTCCACACAAATTGAGATTGAAGATATCTGTAGAAACTGAAGAACAGATTTCCCTAAAAACCCATTATTTGTGCGGACTTGTTCAATAATAGCACAACATCATGCTGCGGAGAGGTTGCTCACTTCAGCACCCTGAACCTTTCCATGTGTATTAGCGTCCTCATCTTTTTTGGTCTCTACTTTGCTAACAGTGCTGTTACATAAAGGAACATGCTGAATAACAGCTTTGCTGTGAAAAGCGTTATCTTTCTGAGAGAGACAGCCCAGCAAAAAGCTTTCTGTCACTTTCAATAGGGACTTTGGGCTGAATCCCCAGCTGATGTAAATCAGTGTAGCTCTACCAAACCTCAGGTTGAGGAAGCGGCTCGGAACCACCTGATGTTTGTCTTGGAGGATCCACAGGAGATGCTGGCTAACAGCCTATGTATTA